>NW_027472918.1:0-167366 GCF_030347505.1 Rhynchophorus ferrugineus
AACAATAAGAGATAATGCAATTGGCAACCGGCAATGTAATTAGCATGCCGAATATTACTTGGAATGTGAATTGGAACGACATCGCCAATAGATAAGACCATTTTACAATTTGGGCCCAAGTTAGAAGCAGAGCCTAAGGTGTAAATTATCTATAGTCCTATATCTCGGAAACTATAAGAGATAATGCAATTTGGCAACCGGCAATGTAATTAGCATGCCGAATATTACTTGGAATGTGAATTGGAACGAAATCGCCAATAGATAAGACCATTTTACAATTTGGGCCCAAGTTAGAAGCAGAGCCTAAGGTGTAAATTATCGATAGTCCATATCTCGGAAACTATAAGAGATAATGCAATTTGGCAACCGGCAATGTAATTAGCATGCCGAATATTACTTGGAATGTGAATTGGAACGAAATCGCCAATAGATAAGACCATTTTACAATTTGGGCCCAAGTTAGAAGCAGAGCCTAAGGTGTAAATTATCGATAGTCCATATCTCGGAAACTATAAGAGATAATGCAATTTGGCAACCGGCAATGTAATTAGCATGCCGAATATTACTTGGAATGTGAATTGAACGAAATCGCCAATAGATAAGACCATTTTACAATTTGGGCCCAAGTTAGAAGCAGAGCCTAAGGTGTAAATTATCGATAGTCCATATCTCGGAAACTATAAGAGATAATGCAATTTGGCAACCGGCAATGTAATTAGCCATGCCGAATATTACTTGGAATGTGAATTGGAACGAAATCGCCAATAGATAAGACCATTTTACAATTTGGGCCCAAGTTAGAAGCAGAGCCTAAGGTGTAAATTATCGATAGTCCATATCTCGGAAACTATAAGAGATAATGCAATTTGGCAACCGGCAATGTAATTAGCATGCCGAATATTACTTGAATGTGAATTGGAACGAAATCGCCAATAGATAAGACCATTTTACAATTTGGGCCCAAGTTAGAAGCAGAGCCTAAGGTGTAAATTATCGATAGTCCATATCTCGGAAACTATAAGAGATAATGCAATTTGGCAACCGGCAATGTAATTAGCATGCCGAATATTACTTGGAATGTGAATTGGAACGAAATCGCCAATAGATAAGACCATTTTTACAATTTGGGCCCAAGTTAGAAGCAGAGCCTAAGGTGTAACTTATCGATAGTCCATATCTCGGAAACTATAAGAGATAATGCAATTTCGCAACCGGCAATGTAATTAGCATGCCGAATATCACTTGGAATGTGAATTGGGACGAAATCGCCAATAGATAAGTCCATTTTACAATTTGGGCCCAAGTTAGAAGCAGAGCCTAAGGTGTAAATTATCGATAGTCCATATCTAGGAAACTATAAGAGATAATGCAATTTGGCAACCGCAATGTAATTAGCATGCCGAATATTACTTGGAATGTGAATTGGAACGAAATCGCCAATATATAAGACCATTTTACAATTTGGGCCCAAGTTAGAAGCAGAGCCTAAGGTGTAAATTATCGATAGTCCATATCTCGGAAACTATAAGAGATAATGCAATTTGGCAACCGGCAATGTAATTAGCATGCCGAATATTACTTGGAATGTGAATTGGAACGAAATCGCCAATAGATAAGACCATTTTACAATTTGGGCCCAAGTTAGAAGCAGAGCCTAAGGTGTAAATTATCGATAGTCCATATCTCGGAAACTATAAGAGATAATGCAATTTCGCAACCGGCAATGTAATTAGCATGCCGAATATTACCTGGAGTGTGAATTGGAACGAAATCGCCAATAGATAAGACCATTTTACAATTTGGGCCCAAGTTAGAAGCAGAGCCTAAGGTGTAAATTATCGATAGTCCATATCTCGGAAACTATAAGAGATAATGCAATTTGGCAAACGGCGATGTAATTAGCATGCCGAATATTACTTGGAATGTGAATTGGAACGAAATCGCCAATAGATAAGACCATTTTACAATTTGGGCCCAAGTTAGAAGCAGAGTCCTAAGGTGTAAATTATCGATAGTCCATATCTCGGAAACTATAAGAGATAATGCAATTTGGCAACCGGCAATGTAATTAGCATGCCGAATATTACTTGGAATGTGATTGGAACGAAATCGCCAATAGATAAGACCATTTTACAATTTGGGCCCAAGTTAGAAGCAGAGCCTAAGGTGTAAATTATCGATATTCCATATCTCGGAAACTATAAGAGATAATGCAATTTGGCAACCGGCAATGTAATTAGCATGCCGAATATTACTTGGAATGTGAATTGCAACTAAATCGCCAATAGATAAGACCATTTTACAATTTGGGCCCAAGTTAGAAGCAGAGCCTAAGGTGTAAATTATCGATAGTCCATATCTCGGAAACTATAAGAGATAATGCAAATTTGGCAACCGGCAATGTAATTAGCATGCCGAATATTACTTGGAATGTGAATTGGAACGAAATCGCCAATAGATAAGACCATTTTACAATTTGGGCCCAAGTTAGAAGCAGAGCCTAAGGTGTAAATTATCGATAGTCCATATCTCGGAAACTATAAGAGATAATGCAATTTGGCAACCGGCAATGTAATTAGCATGCCGAATATTACTTGAAATGTGAATTGGAACGAAATTGCCAATAGATAAGACCATTTTACAATTTGGGCCCAAGTTAGAAGCAGAGCCTAAGGTGTAAATTATCGATAGTCCATATCTCGGAAACTATAAGAGATAATGCAATTTGGCAACCGGCAATGTAATTAGCATGCCGAATATTACTTGGAATGTGAATTGGAACGAAATCGCCAATAGATAAGACCATTTTACAATTTGGGCCCAAGTTAGAAGCAGAGCCTAAGGTGTAAATTATCGATAGTCCATATCTCGGAAACTATAAGAGATAATTCAATTTGGCAACCGGCAATGTAATTAGCATGCCGAATATTACTTGGAATGTGAATTGGAACGAAATCGCCAATAGATAAGACCATTTTACAATTTGGGCCCAAGTTAGAAGCAGAGCCTAAGGTGTAAATTATCGATAGTCCATATCTCGGAAACTATAAGAGATAATTCAATTTGGCAACCGGCAATGTAATTAGCATGCCGAATATTACTTGGGAATGTGAATTGGAACGAAATCGCCAATAGATAAGACCATTTTACAATTTGGGCCCAAGTAGAAGCAGAGCCTAAGGTGTAAATTATCGATAGTCCATATCTCGGAAACTATAAGAGATAATGCAATTAGGCAACCGGCAATGTAATTAGCATGCCGAATATTACTTGGAATGTGAATTGGAACGAAATCGCCAATAGATAAGACCATTTTACAATTTGGGCCCAAGTTAGAAGCAGAGCCTAAGGTGTAAATTATCGATAGTCCATAACTCGGAAACTATAAGAGATAATGCAATTTGGCAACGGCAATGTAATTAGCATGCCGAATATTACTTGAATGTGAATTGGAACGAAATCGCCAATAGATAAGGCCATTTTACAATTTGGGCCCAAGTTAGAAGCAGAGCCTATGGTGTAAATTATCGATAGTCCATATCTCGGAAACTATAAGAGATAATGCAATTTGGCAACCGGCAATGTAATTAGCATGCCGAATATTACTTGGAATGTGAATTGGAACGAAATCGCCAATAGATAAGACCATTTTACAATTTGGGCCCAAGTTAGAAGCAGAGCCTAAGGTGTAAATTATCGATAGTCCATATCTCGGAAACTATAAGAGTTAATGCAATTTGGCAACCGGCAATGTAATTAGCATGCCGAATATTACTTGGAATGTGAATTGGAACGAAATAGCCTATAGATAAGACCATTTTACAATTTGGGCCCAAGTTAGAAGCAGAGCCTAAGGTGTAAATTATCGATAGTCCATATCTCGGAAACTATAAGAGATAATGCAATTTGGCAACCGGCAATGTAATTAGCATGCCGAATATTACTTGGAATGTGAATTGGAACGAAATTGCCAATAGATAAGACCATTTTACAATTTGGGCCCAAGTTAGAAGCAGAGCCTAAGGTGTAAATTATCGATAGTCCATATCTCTGAAACTATAAGAGATAATGCAATTTCGCAACCGGCAATGTAATTAGCATGCCGAATATTACTTGGAATGTGAATTGGGACGAAATCGCCAATAGATAAGGCCATTTTACAATTTGGGCCCAAGTTAGAAGCAGAGCCTAAGGTGTAAATTATCGATAGTCCATATCTCGGAAACTATAAGAGATAATGCAATTTGGCAACCGGCAATGTAATTAGCATGCCGAATATTACTTGGAATGTGAATTGGAACGAAATCGCCAATAGATAAGACCATTTTACAATTTGGGCCCAAGTTAGAAGCAGAGCCTAAGGTGTAAATTATTGATAGTCCATATCTCGGAAACTATAAGAGATAATGCAATTTCGCAACCGGCAATGTAATTAGCATGCCGAATATTACTAGGAGTGTGAATTGGAACGAAATCGCCAATAGATAAGACCATTTTACAATTTGGGCCCAGGTTAGAAGCAGAGCCTAAGGTGTAAATTATCGATAGTCCATATCTCGGAAACTATAAGAGATAATGCAATTTGGCAACCGGCAATGTAATTAGCATGCCGAATATTACTTGGAATGTGAATTGGAACGAAATCGCCAATAGATAAGACCATTTTACAATTTGGGCCCAAGTTAGAAGCAGAGCCTAAGGTGTAAATTATCGATAGTCCATATCTCGGAAACTATAAGAGATAATGCAATTTGGCAACCGGCAATGTAATTAGCATGCCGAATATTACTTGGAATGTGAATTGGAACGAAATCGCCAATAGATAAGACCATTTTACAATTTGGGCCCAAGTTAGAAGCAGAGGCCTAAGGTGTAAATTATCGATAGTCCATATCTCGGAAACTATAAGAGATAATGCAATTTGGCAACCGGCAATGTAATTAGCATGCCGAATATTACTTGGAATGTGAATTGGAACGAAATCGCCAATAGATAAGACCATTTTACAATTTGGGCCCAAGTTAGAAGCAGAGCCTAATGTGTAAATTATCGATAGTCCATATCTCGGAAACTATAAGAGATAATGCAATTTGGCAACCGGCAATGTAATTAGCGTGCCGAATATTACTTGGAATGTGAATTGAACGAAATCGCCAATAGATAAGACCATTTTACAATTTGGGCCCAAGTTAGAAGCAGAGCCTAAGGTGTAAATTATTGATAGTCCATATCTCGGAAACTATAAGAGATAATGCAATTTCGCAACCGGCAATGTAATTAGCATGCCGAATATCACTTGGAATGTGAATTGGGACGAAATCGCCAATAGATAAGACCATTTTACAATTTGGGCCCAAGTTAGAAGCAGAGCCTAAGGTTCGTCCATCTATCGATAGTCCATATCTCGGAAACTATAAGAGATAATGCAATTTGGCAACCGGCAATGTAATTAGCATGCCGAATATTACTTGAATGTGAATTGGAACGAAATCGCAAATAGATATGACCATTTTACAATTTGGGCCCAAGTTAGAAGCAAAGCCTAAGGTGTAAATAATCGATAGTCCATATCTCGGAAACTATAAGAGATAATGCAATTTGGCAACCGGCAATGTAATTAGCATGCCGAATATTACTTGGAATGTGAATTGGAACGAAATCGCCAATAGGTAAGACCATTTTACAATTTGGGCCCAAGTTAGAAGCAGAGCCTAAGGTGTAAATTATCGATAGTCCATATCTCGGAAACTATAAGAGATAATTCAATTTGGCAACCGACAATGTAATTAGCATGCCGAATATTACTTGGAATGTGAATTGGAACGAAATCGCCAATAGATAAGACCATTTTACAATTTGGGCCCAAGTTAGAAGCAGAGCCTAAGGTGTAAATTATCGATAGTCCATATCTCGGAAACTATAAGAGATAATGCAATTTGGCAACCGGCAATGTAATTAGCATGCCGAATATTACTTGGAATGTGAATTGGAACGAAATCGCCAATAGATAAGACCATTTTACAATTTGGGCCCAAGTTAGAAGCAGAGCCTAAGGTGTAAATTATCGATAGTCCATATCTCGGAAACTATAAGAGATAATGCAATTTGGCAACCGGCAATGTAATTAGCATGCCGAATATTACTTGGAATGTGAATTGGGACGAAATCGCCAATAGATAAGACCATTTTACAATTTGGGCCCAAGTTAGAAGCAGAGCCTAAGGTGTAAATTATCGATAGTCCATATCTCGGAAACTATAAGAGATAATGCAATTTGGCAACCGGCAATGTAATTAGCATGCCGAATATTACTTGGAATGTGAATTGGAACGAAATCGCCAATAGATAAGACCATTTTACAATTTGGGCCCAAGTTAGAAGCAGAGCCTAAGGTGTAAATTATCGATAGTCCATATCTCGGAAACTATAAGAGATAATTCAATTTGGCAACCGGCAATGTAATTAGCATGCCGAATATTACTTGGAATGTGAATTGGAACGAAATCGCCAATAGGTAAGACCATTTTACAATTTGGGCCCAAGTTAGAAGCAGAGCCTAAGGTGTAAATTATCGATAGTCCATATCTCGGAAACTATAAGAGATAATTCAATTTGGCAAACGGCAATGTAATTAGCATGCCGAATATTACTTGGAATGTGAATTGGAACGAAATCGCCAATAGATAAGACCATTTTACAATTTGGGAGCAAGTTAGAAGCAGAGCCTAAGGTGCAAATTATCGATAGACCATATCTCGGAAAACTATAAGAGATAATGCAATTTCGCAACCGGCAATGTAATTAGCATGCCGAATATCACTTGGAATGTGAATTGGGACGAAATCGCCAATAGATAAGACCATTTTACAATTTGGGCCAAGTTAGAAGCAGAGCCTAAGGTGTAAATTATCGATAGTCCATATCTCGGAAACTATAAGAGATAATGCAATTTGGCAACCGGCAATGTAATTAGCATGCCGAATATTACTTGGAATGTGAATTGGAACGAAATCGCCAATAGATAAGACCATTTACAATTTGGGCCCAAGTTAGAAGCAGAGCCTAAGGTGTAAATTATCGATAGTCCATAACTCGGAAACTATAAGAGATAATGCAATTTGGCAACCGGCAATGTAATTAGCATGCCGACTATTACTTGGAATGTGAATTGGAACGAAATCGCCATAGATAAGGCCATTTTACAATTTGGGCCCAAGTTAGAAGCAGAGCCTATGGTGTAAATTATCGTTAGTCCATAACTCGGAAACTATAAGAGATAATGCAATTTGGCAACCGGCAATGTAATTAGCATGCCGAATATTACTTGGAATGTGAATTGGAACGAAATCGCCAATAGATAAGACCATTTTACAATTTGGGTCCAAGTTAGAAGCAGAGCCTAAGGTGTAAATTATCGATAGTCCATAACTCGGAAACTATAAGAGATAATGCAATTTGGCAACCGGCAATGTAATTAGCATGCCGAATATTACTTGGAATGTGAATTGGAACGAAATCGCCAATAGATAAGGCCATTTTACAATTTGGGCCCAAGTTAGAAGCAGAGCCTAATGTGTAAATTATCGTTAGTCCATATCTCGGAAACTATAAGAGATAATGCAATTTGGCAACCGGCAATGTAATTAGCATGCCGAATATTACTTGGAATGTGAATTGGAACGAAATCGCCAATAGATAAGACCATTTTACAATTTGGGCCCAAGTTAGAAGCAGAGCCTAAGGTGTCAATTATCGATAGTCCATATCTCGGAAACTATAAGAGATAATACAATTTGGCAACCGGCAATGTAATTAGCATGCCGAATATTACTTGGAATGTGAATTGGAACGAAATCGCCAATAGATAAGACCATTTTACAATTTGGGCCCAAGTTAGAAGCAGAGCCTAAGGTGTCAATTATCGATAGTCCATATCTCGGAAACTATAAGAGATAATGCAATTTGGCAACCGGCAATGTAATTAGCATGCCGATATTACTTGGAATGTGAATTGGAACGAAATCGCAAATAGATATGACCATTTTACAATTTGGCCCAAGTTAGAAGCAGAGCCTAAGGTGTAAATTATCGATAGTCCATATCTCGGAAACTATAAGAGATAATGCAATTTGGCAACCGGCAATGTAATTAGCATGCCGAATATTACTTGGAATGTGAATTGGAACGAAATCGCCAATAGGTAAGACCATTTTACAATTTGGGCCAAGTTAGAAGCAGAGCCTAAGGTGTAAATTATCGATAGTCCATATCTCGGAAACTATAAGAGATAATTCAATTTGGCAACCGACAATGTAATTAGCATGCCGAATATTACTTGGAATGTGAATTGGAACGAAATCGCCAATAGATAAGACCATTTTACAATTTGGGCCCAAGTTAGAAGCAGAGCCTAAGGTGTAAATTATCGATAGTCCATATCTCGGAAACTATAAGAGATAATGCAATTTGGCAACCGGCAATGTAATTAGCATGCCGAATATTACTTGGAATGTGAATTGGAACGGAATCGCCAATAGATAAGACCATTTTACAATTTGGGCCCAAGTTAGAAGCAGAGCCTAAGGTGTAAATTATCGATAGTCCATATCTCGGAAACTATAAGAGATAATGCAATTTGGCAACCGGCAATGTAATTAGCATGCCGAATATTACTTGGAATGTGAATTGGGACGAAATCGCCAATAGATAAGGACCATTTTACAATTTGGGCCCAAGTTAGAAGCAGAGCCTAAGGTGTAAATTATCGATAGTCCATATCTCGGAAACTATAAGAGATAATGCAATTTGGCAACCGGCAATGTAATTAGCATGCCGAATATTACTTGGAATGTGAATTGGAACGAAATCGCCAATAGATAAGACCATTTTACAATTTGGGCCCAAGTTAGAAGCAGAGCCTAAGGTGTAAATTATCGATAGTCCATATCTCGGAAACTATAAGAGATAATGCAATTTGGCAACCGGCAATGTAATTAGCATGCCGAATATTAATTGGAATGTGAATTGGAACGAAATCGCCAATAGATAAGACCATTTTACAATTTGGGCCCAAGTTAGAAGCAGAGCCTATGGTGTAAATTATCGATAGTCCATATCTCGGAAACTATAAGAGATAATTCAATTTGGCAACCGGCAATGTAATTAGCATGCCCACTATTACTTGGAATGTGAATTGGAACGAAATCGCCAATAGATAAGACCATTTTACAATTTGGGCCCAAGTTAGAAGCAGAGCCTAAGGTGTAAATTATCGATAGTCCATATCTCGGAAACTATAAGAGATAATTCAATTTGGCAACCGGCAATGTAATTAGCATGCCGAATATTACTTGGAATGTGAATTGGAACGAAATCGCCAATAGGTAAGACCATTTTACAATTTGGGCCCAAGTTAGAAGCAGAGCCTAAGGTGTAAATTATCGATAGTCCATATCTCGGAAACTATAAGAGATAATTCAATTTGGCAAACGGCAATGTAATTAGCATGCCGAATATTACTTGGAATGTGAATTGGAACGAAATCGCCAATAGATAAGACCATTTTACAATTTGGGAGCAAGTTAGAAGCAGAGCCTAAGGTGCAAATTATCGATAGTCCATATCTCGGAAACTATAAGAGATAATGCAATTTCGCAACCGGCAATGTAATTAGCATGCCGAATATCACTTGGAATGTGAATTGGGACGAAATCGCCAATAGATAAGACCATTTTACCATTTGGGCCCAAGTTAGAAGCAGAGCCTAAGGTGTAAATTATCGATAGTCCATATCTCGGAAACTATAAGAGATAATGCAATTTGGCAACCGGCAATGTAATTAGCATGCCGAATATTACTTGGAATGTGAATTGGAACGAAATCGCCAATAGATAAGACCATTTTACAATTTGGGCCCAAGTTAGAAGCAGAGCCTAAGGTGTAAATTATCGATAGTCCATAACTCGGAAACTATAAGAGATAATGCAATTTGGCAACCGGCAATGTAATTAGCATGCCGAATATTACTTGGAATGTGAATTGGAACGAAATCGCCAATAGATAAGGCCATTTTACAATTTGGGCCCAAGTTAGAAGCAGAGCCTATGGTGTAAATTATCGATAGTCCATATCTCGGAAACTATAAGAGATAATGCAATTTGGCAACCGGCAATGTAATTAGCATGCCGAATATTACTTAGAATGTGAATTGGAACGAAATCGCCAATAGATAAGACCATTTTACAATTTGGGCCCAAGTTAGGAGCAGAGCCTAAGGTGTAAATTATCGATAGTCCATATCTCGGAAACTATAAGAGTTAATGCAATTTGGCAACCGGCAATGTAATTAGCATGCCGAATATTACTTGGAATGTGAATTGGAACGAAATCGCCAATAGATAAGACCATTTTACAATTTGGGCCCAAGTTAGAAGCAGAGCCTAAGGTATAAATTATCGATAGTCCATATCTCGGAAACTATAAGAGATAATGCAATTTGGCAACCGGCAATGTAATTAGCATGCCGAATATTACTTGGAATGTGAATTGGAACGAAATTGCCAATAGATAAGACCATTTTACAATTTGGGCCCAAGTTAGAAGCAGAGCCTAAGGTGTAAATTATCGATAGTCCATATCTCTGAAACTATAAGAGATAATGCAATTTCGCAACCGGCAATGTAATTAGCATGCCGAATATTACTTGGATGTGAATTGGGACGAAATCGCCAATAGATAAGGCCATTTTACAATTTGGGCCCAAGTTAGAAGCAGAGCCTAAGGTGTAAATTATCGATAGTCCATATCTCGGAAACTATAAGAGATAATGCAATTTGGCAACCGGCAATGTAATTAGCATGCCGAATATTACTTGGAATGTGAATTGGAACGAAATCGCCAATGGATAAGACCATTTTACAATTTGGGCCCAAGTTAGAAGCAGAGGCCTAAGGTGTAAATTATTGATAGTCCATATCTCGGAAACTATAAGAGATAATGCAATTTCGCAACCGGCAATGTAATTAGCATGCCGAATATTACTAGGAGTGTGAATAGGAACGAAATCGCCAATAGATAAGACCATTTTACAATTTGGGCCCAAGTTAGAAGCAGAGCCTAAGGTGTAAATTATCGATAGTCCATATCTCGGAAACTATAAGAGATAATGCAATTTGGCAACCGGCAATGTAATTAGCATGCCGAATATTACTTGGAATGTGAATTGGAACGAAATCGCCAATAGATAAGACCATTTTACAATTTGGGCCCAAGTTAGAAGCAGAGCCTAAGGTGTAAATTATCGATAGTCCATATCTCGGAAACTATAAGAGATAATGCAATTTGGCAACCGGCAATGTAATTAGCATGCCGAATATTACTTGGAATGTGAATTGGAACGAAATCGCCAATAGATAAGACTATTTTACAATTTGGGCCCAAGTTAGAAGCAGAGCCTAAGGTGTAAATTATCGATAGTCCATATCTCGGAAACTATAAGAGATATGCAATTTGGCAACCGGCAATGTAATTAGCATGCCGAATATTACTTGGAATGTGAATTGGAACGAAATCGCCAATAGATAAGACCATTTTACAATTTGGGCCCAAGTTAGAAGCAGAGCCTAATGTGTAAATTATCGTTAGTCCATATCTCGGAAACTATAAGAGATAATGCAATTTGGCAACCGGCAATGTAATTAGCATGCCGAATATTACTTGGATTGTGAATTAGAACGAAATCGCCAATAGATAAGACCATTTTACAATTTGGGCCCAAGTTAGAAGCAGAGCCTAAGGTGTCAATTATCGATAGTCCATATCTCGGAAACTATAAGAGATAATGCAATTTGGCAACCGGCAATGTAATTAGCATGCCGAATATTACTTGGAATGTGAATTGGAACGAAATCGCAAATAGATAAGACCATTTTACAATTTGGGCCCAAGTTAGAAGCAGAGCCTAAGGTGTAAATTATCGATAGTTCATATCTCGGAAACTATAAGAGATAATGCAATTTGGCAACCGGCAATGTAATTAGCATGCCGAATATTACTTGGAATGTGAATTGGAACGAAATCGCCAATAGGTAAGACATTTTACAATTTGGGCCCAAGTTAGAAGCAGAGCCTAAGGTGTAAATTATCGATAGTCCATATCTCGGAAACTATAAGAGATAATTCAATTTGGCAACCGACAATGTAATTAGCATGCCGAATATTACTTGGAATGTGAATTGGAACGAAATCGCCAATAGATAAGACCATTTTACAATTTGGGCATAAGTTAGAAGCAGAGATTAAGGTGTAAATTATCGATAGTCCATATCTCGGAAACTATAAGAGATAATGCAATTTGGCAACCGGCAATGTAATTAGCATGCCGAATATTACTTGGAATGTGAATTGGAACGAAATCGCCAATAGATAAGACCATTTTACAATTTGGGCCCAAGTTAGAAGCAGAGCCTAAGGTGAAAATTATCGATAGTCCATATCTCGGAAACTATAAGAGATAATGCAATTTGGCAACCGGCAATGTAATTAGCATGCCGAATATTACTTGGAATGTGAATTGGGACGAAATCGCCAATAGATAAGACCATTTTACAATTTGGGCCCAAGTTAGAAGCAGAGCCTAAGGTGTAAATTATCGATAGTTCATATCTCGGAAACTATAAGAGATAATGCAATTTGGCAACCGGCAATGTAATTAGCATGCCGAATATTACTTAGAATGTGAACTGGAGCGAAATCGCCAATAGGTAAGACCATTTTACAATTTGGGCCCAAGTTAGAAGCAGAGCCTAAGGTGTAAATTATCGATAGTCCATATCTCGGAAACTATAAGAGATAATTCAATTGGCAACCGACAATGTAATTAGCATGCCGAATATTACTTGGAATGTGAATTGGAACGAAATCGCCAATAGATAAGACCATTTTACAATTTGGGCATAAGTTAGAAGCAGAGATTAAGGTGTAAATTATCGATAGTCCATATCTCGGAAACTATAAGAGATAATGCAATTTGGCAACCGGCAATGTAATTAGCATGCCGAATATTACTTGGAATGTGAATTGGAACGAAATCGCCAATAGGTAAGACCATTTTACAATTTGGGCCCAAGTTAGAAGCAGAGCCTAAGGTGTAAATTATCGATAGTCCATATCTCGGAAACTATAAGAGATAATTCAATTTGGCAAACGGCAATGTAATTAGCATGCCGAATATTACTTGGAATGTGAATTGGAACGAAATCGCCAATAGATAAGACCATTTTACAATTTGGGAGCAAGTTAGAAGCAGAGCTAAGGTGCAAATTATCGATAGTCCATATCTCGGAAACTATAAGAGATAATGCAATTTGGCAACCGGCAATGTAATTAGCATGCCGAATATTACTTAGAATGTGAATTGGAACGAAATCGCCAATAGATAAGACCATTTTACAATTTGGGCCCAAGTTAGGAGCAGAGCCTATGGTGTAAATTATCGATAGTCCATATCTCGGAAACTATAAGAGATAATGCAATTTGGCAACCGGCAATGTAATTAGCATGCCGAATATTACTTAGAATGTGAATTGGAACGAAATCGCCAATAGATAAGACCATTTTACAATTTGGGCCCAAGTTAGGAGCAGAGCCTAAGGTGTAAATTATCGATAGTCCATATCTCGGAAACTATAAGAGTTAATGCAATTTGGCAACCGGCAATGTAATTAGCATGCCGAATATTACTTGGAATGTGAATTGGAACGAAATCGCCAATAGATAAGGCCATTTTACAATTTGGGCCCAAGTTAGAAGCAGAGCCTATGGTGTAAATTATCGATAGTCCATATCTCGGAAACTATAAGAGATAATGCAATTTGGCAACCGGCAATGTAATTAGCATGCCGAATATTACTTAGAATGTGAATTGGAACGAAATCGCCAATAGATAAGACCATTTTACAATTTGGGCCCAAGTTAGAAGCAGAGCCTAAGGTGTAAATTATCGATAGTCCATATCTCGGAAACTATAAGAGATAATGCAATTTGGCAACCGGCAATGTAATTAGCATGCCGAATATTACTTGGAATGTGAATTGGAACGAAATCGCCAATAGATAAGACCATTTTACAATTTGGGCCCAAGTTAGAAGCAGAGCCTAAGGTGAAAATTATCGATAGTCCATATCTCGGAAACTATAAGAGATAATGCAATTTGGCAACCGGCAATGTAATTAGCATGCCGAATATTACTTGGAATGTGAATTGGAACGAAATCGCCAATAGGTAAGACCATTTTACAATTTGGGCCCAAGTTAGAAGCAGAGCCTAAGGTGTAAATTATCGATAGTCCATATCTCGGAAACTATAAGAGATAATTCAATTTGGCAACCGACAATGTAATTAGCATGCCGAATATTACTTGGAATGTGAATTGGAACGAAATCGCCAATAGATAAGACCATTTTACAATTTGGGCATAAGTTAGAAGCAGAGATTAAGGTGTAAATTATCGATAGTCATATCTCGGAAACTATAAGAGATAATGCAATTTGGCAACCGGCAATGTAATTAGCATGCCGAATATTACTTGGAATGTGAATTGGAACGAAATCGCCAATAGATAAGACCATTTTACAATTTGGGCCCAAGTTAGAAGCAGAGCCTAAGGTGTAAATTATCGATAGTCCATATCTCGGAAACTATAAGAGATAATGCAATTTGGCAACCGGCAATGTAATTAGCATGCCGAATATTAATTGGAATGTGAATTGGAACGAAATCGCCAATAGATAAGACCATTTTACAATTTGGGCCCAAGTTAGAAGCAGAGCCTATGGTGTAAATTATCGATAGTCCATATCTCGGAAACTATAAGAGATAATTCAATTTGGCAACCGGCAATGTAATTAGCATGCCCAATATTACTTGGAATGTGAATTGGAACGAAATCGCCAATAGATAAGACCATTTTACAATTTGGGCCCAAGTTAGAAGCAGAGCCTAAGGTGTAAATTATCGATAGTCCATATCTCGGAAACTATAAGAGATAATTCAATTTGGCAACCGGCAATGTAATTAGCATGCCGAATATTACTTGGAATGTGAATTGGAACGAAATCGCCAATAGGTAAGACCTTTTTACAATTTGGGCCCAAGTTAGAAGCAGAGCCTAAGGTGTAAATTATCGATAGTCCATATCTCGGAAACTATAAGAGATAATTCAATTTGGCAAACGGCAATGTAATTAGCATGCCGAATATTACTTGGAATGTGAATTGGAACGAAATCGCCAATAGGTAAGACCATTTTACAATTTGGGCCCAAGTTAGAAGCAGAGACTAAGGTGTAAATTATCGATAGTCCATATCTCGGAAACTATAAGAGATAATGCAATTTGGCAACCGGCAATGTAATTAGCATGCCGAATATTACTTGGAATGTGAATTGGAACGAAATCGCCAATAGATAAGACCATTTTACAATTTGGGCCCAAGTTAGAAGCAGAGCCTAAGGTGTAAATTATCGATAGTCCATATCTCGGAAACTATAAGAGATAATGCAATTTGGCAACCGGCAATATAATTAGCATGCCGAATATTACTTGGAATGTGAATTGGAACGAAATCGCCAATAGATAAGACCATTTTACAATTTGGGCCCAAGTTAGAAGCAGAGCCTAAGGTGTAAATTATCGATAGTCCATATCTCGGAAACTATAAGAGATAATGCAATTTGGCAACCGGCAATGTAATTTGCATGCCGAATATTACTTGGAATGTGAATTGGAACGAAATCGCCAATAGATAAGACCATTTTACAATTTGGGCCCAAGTTAGAAGCAGAGCCTAAGGTGTAAATTATTGATAGTCCATATCTCGGAAACTATAAGAGATAATGCAATTTCGCAACCGCAATGTAATTAGCATGCCGAATATGACTTGGAATGTGAATTGGGACGAAATCGCCAAAAGATAAGACCATTTTACAATTTGGGCCCAAGTTAGAAGCAGAGCCTAAGGTGTAAATTATCGATAGTCCATATCTCTGAAACTATAAGAGATAATGCAATTGGCAACGGCAATTAAGCAGAGCCTAAGGTGTAAATTATCGATAGTCATATCTCGGAAACTATAAGAGATAATGCAATTTGGCAACCGGCAATGTAATTAGCATGCCGAATATTACTTGGAATGTGAATTGGAACGAAATCGCCAATAGATAAGACCATTTTACAATTGGGCCCAAGTTAGAGGCAGAGCCTAAGGTGTAAATTATCGATAGTCCATATCTCGGAAACTATAAGAGTTAATGCAATTTGGCAACCGGCAATGTAATTAGCATGCCGAATATTACTTGGAATGTGAATTGGAACGAAATCGCCAATAGATAAGACCATTTTACAATTTGGGCCCAAGTTAGAAGCAGAGCCTAAGGTGTAAATTATCGATAGTCCATATCTCGGAAACTATAAGAGTTAATGCAATTTGGCAACCGGCAATGTAATTAGCATGCCGAATATTACTTGGAATGTGAATTGGAACGAAATCGCCAATAGATAAGACCATTTTACAATTTGGGCCCAAGTTAGAAGCAGAGCCTAAGGTATAAATTATCGATAGTCCATATCTCGGAAACTATAAGAGATAATGCAATTTGGCAACCGGCAATGTAATTAGCATGCCGAATATTACTTGGAATGTGAATTGGAACGAAATTGCCAATAGATAAGACCATTTTACAATTTGGGCCCAAGTTAGAAGCAGAGCCTAAGGTGTAAATTATCGATAGTCCATATCTCTGAAACTATAAGAGATAATGCAATTTCGCAACCGGCAATGTAATTAGCATGCCGAATATTACTTGGAATGTGAATTGGAACGAAATCGCCAATAGATAAGGCCATTTTACAATTTGGGCCCAAGTTAGAAGCAGAGCCTAAGGTGTAAATTATCGATAGTCCATATCTCGGAAACTATAAGAGATAATGCAATTTGGCAACCGGCAATGTAATTAGCATGCCGAATATTACTTGGAATGTGAATTGGAACGAAATCGCCAATGGATAAGACCATTTTACAATTTGGGCCCAAGTTAGAAGCAGAGCCTAAGGTGTAAATTATTGATAGTCCATATCTCGGAAACTTTAAGAGATAATGCAATTTCGCAACCGGCAATGTAATTAGCATGCCGAATATTACTAGGAGTGTGAATTGGAACGAAATCGCCAATAGATAAGACCATTTTACAATTTGGGCCCAAGTTAGAAGCAGAGCCTAAGGTGTAAATTATCGATAGTCCATATCTCGGAAACTATAAGAGATAATGCAATTTGGCAACCGGCAATGTAATTAGCATGCCGAATATTACTTGGAATGTGAATTGGAACGAAATCGCCAATAGATAAGACCATTTTACAATTTGGGCCCAAGTTAGAAGCAGAGCCTAAGGTGTAAATTATCGATAGTCCATATCTCGGAAACTATAAGAGATAATGCAATTTGGCAACCGGCAATGTAATTAGCATGCCGAATATTACTTGGAATGTGAATTGGAACGAAATTGCCAATAGATAAGACCATTTTACAATTTGGGCCCAAGTTAGAAGCAGAGCCTAAGGTGTAAATTATCGATAGTCCATATCTCTGAAACTATAAGAGATAATGCAATTTCGCAACCGGCAATGTAATTAGCATGCCGAATATTACTTGGAATGTGAATTGGGACGAAATCGCCAATAGATAAGGCCATTTTACAATTTGGGCCCAAGTTAGAAGCAGAGCCTAAGGTGTCAATTATCGATAGTCCATATCTCGGAAACTATAAGAGATAATGCAATTTGGCAACCGGCAATGTAATTAGCATGCCGAATATTACTTGGAATGTGAATTGGAACGAAATCGCCAATAGGTAAGACCATTTTACAATTTGGGCCCAAGTTAGAAGCAGAGCCTAAGGTGTAAATTATCGATAGTCCATATCTCTGAAACTATAAGAGATAATTCAATTTGGCAACCGGACCATTTTACAATTAAGCAGAGATTAAGGTGTAAATTATCGATAGTCTATATCTCGGAAACTATAAGAGATAATGCAATTTGGCAACCGGCAATGTAATTAGCATGCCGAATATTACTTGGAATGTGAATTGGAACGAAATCGCCAATAGATAAGACCATTTTACAATTTGGGCCCAAGTTAGAAGCAGAGCCTAAGGTGAAAATTATCGATAGTCCATATCTCGGAAACTATAAGAGATAATGCAATTTGGCAACCGGCAATGTAATTAGCATGCCGAATATTACTTGGAATGTGAATTGGAACGAAATCGCCAATAGATAAGACCATTTTACAATTTGGGCCCAAGTTAGAAGCAGAGCCTAAGGTGTAAATTATCGATAGTCCATATCTCGGAAACTATAAGAGATAATGCAATTTGGCAACCGGCAATGTAATTAGCATGCCGAATATTACTTGGAATGTGAATTGGAACGAAATCGCCAATAGATAAGACCATTTTACAATTTGGGCCCAAGATAGAAGCAGAGCCTAAGGTGTAAATTATCGATAGTCCATATCTCGGAAACTATAAGAGATAATGCAATTTGGCAACCGGCAATGTAATTAGCATGCCGAATATTAATTGGAATGTGAATTGGAACGAAATCGCCAATAGATAAGACCATTTTACAATTTGGGCCCAAGTTAGAAGCAGAGCCTATGGTGTAAATTATCGATAGTCCATATCTCGGAAACTATAAGAGATAATTCAATTTGGCAACCGGCAATGTAATTAGCATGCCGAATATTACTTGGAATGTGAATTGGAACGAAATCGCCAATAGATAAGACCATTTTACAATTTGGGCCCAAGTTAGAAGCAGAGCCTATGGTGTAAATTATCGATAGTCCATATCTCGGAAACTATAAGAGATAATTCAATTTGGCAACCGGCAATGTAATTAGCATGCCGAATATTACTTGGAATGTGAATTGGAACGAAATCGCCAATAGATAAGACCATTTTACAATTTGGGCCCAAGTTGGAAGCAGAGCCTAAGGTGTAAATTATCGATAGTCCATATCTCGGAAACTATAAGAGATAATTCAATTTGGCAACCGGCAATGTAATTAGCATGCCGAATATTACTTGGAATGTGAATTGGAACGAAATCGCCAATAGGTAAGACCATTTTACAATTTGGGCCCAAGTTAGAAGCAGAGCCTAAGGTGTAAATTATCGATAGTCCATATCTCGGAAACTATAAGAGATAATGCAATTTGGCAACCGGCAATGTAATTAGCATGCCGAATATTACTTGGATTGTGAATTGGAACGAAATCGCCAATGGATAAGACCATTTTACAATTTGGGCCCAAGTTATAAGCAGAGCCTAAGGTGTAAATTATTGATAGTCCATATCTCGGAAACTATAAGAGATAATGCAATTTCGCAACCGGCAATGTAATTAGCATGCCGAATATTACTAGGAGTGTGAATTGGAACGAAATCGATAATAGATAAGACCATTTTACAATTTGGGCCCAAGTTAGAAGCAGAGCCTAAGGTGTAAATTATCGATAGTCCATATCTCGGAAACTATAAGAGATAATGCAATTTGGCAACCGGCAATGTAATTAGCATGCCGAATATTACTTGGAATGTGAATTGGAACGAAATCGCCAATAGATAAGACCATTTTACAATTTGGGCCCAAGTTAGAAGCAGAGCCTAAGGTGTAAATTATCGATAGTCCATATCTCGGAAACTATAAGAGATAATGCAATTTGGCAACCGGCAATGTAATTAGCATGCCGAATATTACTTGGAATGTGAATTGGTACGAAATCGCCAATAGATAAGACTATTTTACAATTTGGGCCCAAGTTAGAAGCAGAGCCTAAGGTGTAAATTATCGATAGTCCATATCTCGGAAACTATAAGAGATAATGCAATTTGGCAACCGGCAATGTAATTAGCATGCCGAATATTACTTGGAATGTGAATTGGAACGAAATCGCCAATAGATAAGACCATTTTACAATTTGGGCCTAAGTTAGAAGCAGAGCCTAATGTGTAAATTATCGATAGTCCATATCTCGGAAACTATAAGAGATAATGCAATTTGGCAACCGGCAATGTAATTAGCATGCCGAATATTACTTGGAATGTGAATTGGAACGAAATCGCCAATAGATAAGACCATTTTACAATTTGGGCCCAAGTTAGAAGCAGAGCCTAAGGTGTAAATTATTGATAGTCTATATCTCGGAAACTATAAGAGATAATGCAATTTCGCAACCGGCAATGTAATTAGCATGCCGAATATCACTTGGAATGTGAATTGGGACGAAATCGCCAATAGATAAGACCATTTTACAATTTGGGCCCAAGTTAGAAGCAGAGCCTAAGGTGTCAATTATCGATAGTCCATATCTCGGAAACTATAAGAGATAATGCAATTTGGCAACCGGCAATGTAATTAGCATGCCGAATATTACTTGGAATGTGAATTGGAACGAAATCGCAAATAGATAAGACCATTTTACAATTTGGGCCCAAGTTAGAAGCAGAGCCTAAGGTGTAAATTATCGATAGTCCATATCTCGGAAACTATAAGAGATAATGCAATTTGGCAACCGGCAATGTAATTAGCATGCCGAATATTACTTGGAATGTGAATTGGAACGAAATCGCCAATAGGTAAGACCATTTTACAATTTGGGCCCAAGTTAGAAGCAGAGCCTAAGGTGTAAATTATCGATAGTCCATATCTCGGAAACTATAAGAGATAATTCAATTTGGCAACCGACAATGTAATTAGCATGCCGAATATTACTTGGAATGTGAATTGGAACGAAATCGCCAATAGATAAGACCATTTTACAATTTGGGCCCAAGTTAGAAGCAGAGATTAAGGTGTAAATTATCGATAGTCCATATCTCGGAAACTATAAGAGATAATGCAATTTGGCAACCGGCAATGTAATTAGCATGCCGAATATTACTTGGAATGTGAATTGGAACGAAATCGCCAATAGATAAGACCATTTTACAATTTGGGCCCAAGTTAGAAGCAGAGCCTAAGGTGAAAATTATCGATAGTCCATATCTCGGAAACTATAAGAGATAATGCAATTTGGCAACCGGCAATGTAATTAGCATGCCGAATATTACTTGGAATGTGAATTGGAACGAAATCGCCAATAGATAAGACCATTTTACAATTTGGGCCCAAGTTAGAAGCAGAGCCTAAGGTGTAAATTATCGATAGTCCATATCTCGGAAACTATAAGAGATAATGCAATTTGGCAACCGGCAATGTAATTAGCATGCCGAATATTACTTGGAATGTGAATTGGAACGAAATCGCCAATAGATAAGACCATTTTACAATTTGGGCCCAAGTTAGAAGCAGAGCCTAAGGTGTAAATTATCGATAGTCCATATCTCGGAAACTATAAGAGATAATGCAATTTGGCAACCGGCAATGTAATTAGCATGCCGAATATTAATTGGAATGTGAATTGGAACGAAATCGCCAATAGATAAGACCATTTTACAATTTGGGCCCAAGTTAGAAGCAGAGCCTATGGTGTAAATTATCGATAGTCCATATCTCGGAAACTATAAGAGATAATTCAATTTGGCAACCGGCAATGTAATTAGCATGCCCAATATTACTTGGAATGTGAATTGGAACGAAATCGCCAATAGATAAGACCATTTTACAATTTGGGCCCAAGTTAGAAGCAGAGCCTAAGGTGTAAATTATCGATAGTCCATATCTCGGAAACTATAAGAGATAATTCAATTTGGCAACCGGCAATGTAATTAGCATGCCGAATATTACTTGGAATGTGAATTGGAACGAAATCGCCAATAGATAAGACCATTTTACAATTTGGGCCCAAGTTAGAAGCAGAGCCTAAGGTGTAAATTATCGATAGTCCATATCTCGGAAACTATAAGAGATAATTCAATTTGGCAACCGGCAATGTAATTAGCATGCCGAATATTACTTGGAATGTGAATTGGAACGAAATCGCCAATAGGTAAGACCATTTTACAATTTGGGCCCAAGTTAGAAGCAGAGCCTAAGGTGTAAATTATCGATAGTCCATATCTCGGAAACTATAAGAGATAATTCAATTTGGCAAACGGCAATGTAATTAGCATGCCGAATATTACTTGGAATGTGAATTGGAACGAAATCGCCAATAGGTAAGACCATTTTACAATTTGGGCCCAAGTTAGAAGCAGAGACTAAGGTGTAAATTATCGATAGTCCATATCTCGGAAACTATAAGAGATAATGCAATTTGGCAACCGGCAATGTAATTAGCATGCCGAATATTACTTGGAATGTGAATTGGAACGAAATCGCCAATAGATAAGACCATTTTACAATTTGGGCCCAAGTTAGAAGCAGAGCCTAAGGTGTAAATTATCGATAGTCCATATCTCGGAAACTATAAGAGATAATGCAATTTGGCAACCGGCAATGTAATTAGCATGCCGAATATTACTTGGAATGTGAATTGGAACGAAATCGCCAATAGATAAGAATATTTTACAATTTGGGCCCAAGTTAGAAGCAGAGCCTAAGGTGTAAATTATCGATAGTCCATATCTCGGAAACTATAAGAGATAATGCAATTTGGCAACCGGCAATGTAATTAGCATGCCGAATATTACTTGGAATGTGAATTGGAACGAAATCGCCAATAGATAAGACCATTTTACAATTTGAGCCCAAGTTAGAAGCAGAGCCTAAGGTGTAAATTATCGATAGTCCATATCTCGGAAACTATAAGAGATAATGCAATTTGGCAACCGGCAATGTAATTTGCATGCCGAATATTACTTGGAATGTGAATTGGAACGAAATCGCCAATAGATAAGGCCATTTTACAATTTGGGCCCAAGTTAGAAGCAGAGCCTAAGGTGTAAATTATTGATAGTCCATATCTCGGAAACTATAAGAGATAATGCAATTTCGCAACCGGCAATGTAATTAGCATGCCGAATATCACTTGGAATGTGAATTGGGACGAAATCGCCAAAAGATAAGACCATTTTACAATTTGGGCCCAAGTTAGAAGCAGAGCCTAAGGTGTAAATTATCGATAGTCCATATCTCGGAAACTATAAGAGATAATTCAATTTGGCAAACGGCAATGTAATTAGCATGCCGAATATTACTTGGAATGTGAATTGGAACGAAATCGCCAATAGGTAAGACCATTTTACAATTTGGGCCCAAGTTAGAAGCAGAGACTAAGGTGTAAATTATCGATAGTCCATATCTCGGAAACTATAAGAGATAATGCAATTTGGCAACCGGCAATGTAATTAGCATGCCGAATATTACTTGGAATGTGAATTGGAACGAAATCGCCAATAGATAAGACCATTTTACAATTTGGGCCCAAGTTAGAAGCAGAGCCTAAGGTGTAAATTATCGATAGTCCATATCTCGGAAACTATAAGAGATAATGCAATTTGGCAACCGGCAATGTAATTAGCATGCCGAATATTACTTGGAATGTGAATTGGAACGAAATCGCCAATAGATAAGACCATTTTACAATTTGGGCCCAAGTTAGAAGCAGAGCCTAAGGTGTAAATTATTGATAGTCCATATCTCGGAAACTATAAGAGATAATGCAATTTCGCAACCGGCAATGTAATTAGCATGCCGAATATCACTTGGAATGTGAATTGGGACGAAATCGCCAAAATATAAGACCATTTTACAATTTGGGCCCAAGTTAGAAGCAGAGCCTAAGGTGTAAATTATCGATAGTCCATATCTCTGAAACTATAAGAGATAATGCAATTTGGCAACCGGCAATTAAGCAGAGCCTAAGGTGTAAATTATCGATAGTCCATATCTCGGAAACTATAAGAGATAATGCAATTTGGCAACCGGCAATGTAATTAGCATGCCGAATATTACTTGGAATGTGAATTGGAACGAAATCGCCAATAGATAAGACCATTTTACAATTTGTTCCCAAGTTAGAAGCAGAGCCTAAGGTGTAAATTATCGATAGTCCATATCTCGGAAACTATAAGAGATAATGCAATTTGGCAACCGGCAATGTAATTAGCATGCCGAATATTACTTGGAATGTGAATTGGAACGAAATCACCAATAGATAAGACCATTTTACAATTTGGGCCCAAGTTAGAAGCAGAGCCTAAGGTGTAAATTATCGATTGTCCATATCTCGGAAACTATAAGAGATAATGGAATTTGGCAACCGGCAATGTAATTAGCATGCCGAATATTACTTGGAATGTGAATTGGAACGAAATCGCCAATAGATAAGACCATTTTACAATTTGGGCCCAAGTTAGAAGCAGAGCCTAAGGTGTAAATTATCGATAGTCCATATCTCGGAAACTATAAGAGATAATGCAATTTGGCAACCGGCAATGTAATTAGCATGCCGAATATTACTTGGAGTGTGAATTGGAACGAAATCGCCAATAGATAAGACCATTTTACAATTTGGGCCCAAGTTAGAAGCAGAGCCCAAGGTGTAAATTATCGATAGTCCATATCTCGGAAACTATAAGAGATAATGCAATTTGGCAACCGGCAATGTAATTAGCATGCCGAATATTTCTTGAAATGTGAATTGGAACGAAATCGCCAATAGATAAGACCATTTTACAATTTGGACCCAAGTTAGAAGCAGAGCCTAAGGTGTAAATTATTGATAGTCCATATCTCGGAAACTATAAGAGATAATACAATTTCGCAACCGGCAATGTAATTAGCATGCCGAATATCACTTGGAATGTGAATTGGGACGAAATCGCCAATAGATAAGACCATTTTACAATTTGGGCCCAAGTTAGAAGCAGAGCCTAAGGTGTAAATTATCGATAGTCCATATCTCGGAAACTATAAGAGATAATGCAATTTGGCAACCGGCAATGTAATTAGCATGCCGAATATTACTTGGAATGTGAATTGGAACGAAATCGCCAATAGATAAGACCATTTTACAATTTGGGCCCCAGTTAGAAGCAGAGCCTAAGGTGTAAATTATCGATAGTCCATATCTCGGAAACTATAAGAGATAATGCAATTTGGCAACCGGCAATGTAATTAGCATGCCGAATATTACTTGGAATGTGAATTGGAACGAAATCGCCAATAGATAAGACCATTTTACAATTTGGACCCAAGTTAGAAGCAGAGCCTAAGGTGTAAATTATTGATAGTCCATATCTCGGAAACTATAAGAGATAATGCAATTTCGCAACCGGCAATGTAATTAGCATGCCGAATATCACTTGGAATGTGAATTGGGACGAAATCGCCAATAGATAAGACCATTTTACAATTTGGGCCCAAGTTAGAAGCAGAGCCTAAGGTGTAAATTATCGATAGTCCATATCTCGGAAACTATAAGAGATAATGCAATTTGGCAACCGGCAATGTAATTAGCATGCCGAATATTACTTGGAATGTGAATTGGAACGAAATCGCCAATAGATAAGACCATTTTACAATTTGGGCCCAAGTTAGAAGCAGAGCCTAAGGTGTAAATTATCGATAGTCCATATCTCGGAAACTATAAGAGATAATGCAATTTGGCAACCGGCAATGTAATTAGCATGCCGAATATTACTTGGAATGTGAATTGGAACGAAATCGCCAATAGGTAAGACCATTTTACAATTTGGGCCCAAGTTAGAAGCAGAGCCTAAGGTGTAAATTATCGATAGTCCATATCTCGGAAACTATAAGAGATAATACAATTTGGCAACCGGCAATGTAATTAGCATGCCGAATATTATTTGGAATGTGAATTGGAACGAAATGGCCTATAGATAAGACCATTTTACAATTTGGGAGCAAGTTAGAAGCAGAGCCTAAGGTGTAAATTATCGATAGTCCATATCTCGGAAACTATAAGAGATAATGCAATTTCGCAACCGGCAATGTAATTAGCATGCCGAATATCACTTGGAATGTGAATTGGGACGAAATCGCCAAAATATAAGACCATTTTACAATTTGGGCCCAAGTTAGAAGCAGAGCCTAAGGTGTAAATTATCGATAGTCCATATCTCTGAAACTATAAGAGATAAAATTTGGAAGCAGAGCCTAAGGTGTAAATTATCGATAGTCCATATCTCGGAAACTATAAGAGATAATGCAATTTGGCAACCGGCAATGTAATTAGCATGCCGAATATTACTTGGAATGTGAATTGGAACGAAATCGCCAATAGATAAGACCATTTTACAATTTGTTCCCAAGTTAGAAGCAGAGCCTAAGGTGTAAATTATCGATAGTCCATATCTCGGAAACTATAAGAGATAATGCAATTTGGCAACCGGCAATGTAATTAGCATGCCGAATATTACTTGGAATGTGAATTGGAACGAAATCACCAATAGATAAGACCATTTTACAATTTGGGCCCAAGTTAGAAGCAGAGCCTAAGGTGTAAATTATCGATTGTCCATATCTCGGAAACTATAAGAGATAATGCAATTTGGCAACCGGCAATGTAATTAGCATGCCGAATATTACTTGGAATGTGAATTGGAACGAAATCGCCAATAGATAAGACCATTTTACAATTTGGGCCCAAGTTAGAAGCAGAGCCTAAGGTGTAAATTATCGATAGTCCATATCTCGGAAACTATAAGAGATAATGCAATTTGGCAACCGGCAATGTAATTAGCATGCCGAATATTACTTGGAGTGTGAATTGGAACGAAATCGCCAATAGATAAGACCATTTTACAATTTGGGCCCAAGTTAGAAGCAGAGCCTAAGGTGTAAATTATCGATAGTCCATATCTCGGAAACTATAAGAGATAATGCAATTTGGCAACCGGCAATGTAATTAGCATGCCGAATATTACTTGGAATGTGAATTGGAACGAAATCGCCAATAGATAAGACCATTTTACAATTTGGGCCCCAGTTAGAAGCAGAGCCTAAGGTGTAAATTATCGATAGTCCATATCTCGGAAACTATAAGAGATAATGCAATTTGGCAACCGGCAATGTAATTAGCATGCCGAATATTACTTGGAATGTGAATTGGAACGAAATCGCCAATAGATAAGACCATTTTACAATTTGGACAAAAGTTAGAAGCAGAGCCTAAGGTGTAAATTATTGATAGTCCATATCTCGGAAACTATAAGAGATAATGCAATTTCGCAACCGGCAATGTAATTAGCATGCCGAATATCACTTGGAATGTGAATTGGGACGAAATCGCCAATAGATAAGACCATTTTACAATTTGGGCCCAAGTTAGAAGCAGAGCCTAAGGTGTAAATTATCGATAGTCCATATCTCGGCAACTATAAGAGATAATGCAATTTGGTAACCGGCAATGTAATTAGCATGCCGAATATTACTTGGAATGTGAATTGGAACGAAATCGCCAATAGATAAGACCATTTTACAATTTGGGCCCAAGTTAGAAGCAGAGCCTAAGGTGTAAATTATCGATAGTCCATATCTCGGAAACTATAAGAGATAATGCAATTTGGCAACCGGCAATGTAATTAGCATGCCGAATATTACTTGGAATGTGAATTGGAACGAAATCGCCAATAGGTAAGACCATTTTACAATTTGGGCCCAAGTTAGAAGCAGAGCCTAAGGTGTAAATTATCGATAGTCCATATCTCGGAAACTATAAGAGATAATACAATTTGGCAACCGGCAATGTAATTAGCATGCCGAATATTATTTGGAATGTGAATTGGAACGAAATGGCCAATAGATAAGACCATTTTACAATTTGGGAGCAAGTTAGAAGCAGAGCCTAAGGTGTAAATTATCGATAGTCCATATCTCGGAAACTATAAGAGATAATGCAATTTGGCAACCGGCAATGTAATTAGCATGCCGAATATAACTTGGAATGTGAATTGGAACGAAATCGCCAATAGATAAGACCATTTTACAATTTGGGCCCAAGTTAGAAGCAGAGCCTATGGAGTAAATTATCGATAGTCCATATCTCGGAAACTATAAGAGATAATGCAATTTGGCAACCGGAAATGTAATTAGCATGCCCAATATTACTTGGAATGTGAATTGGAACGAAATCGCCAATAGGTAAGACCATTTTACAATTTGGGCCCAAGTTAGAAGCAGAGCCTAAGGTGTAAATTATCGATAGTCCATATCTCGGAAACTATAAGAGATAATACAATTTGGCAACCGGCAATGTAATTAGCATGCCGAATATTATTTGGAATGTGAATTGGAACGAAATGGCCAATAGATAAGACCATTTTACAATTTGGGAGCAAGTTAGAAGCAGAGCCTAAGGTGTAAATTATCGATAGTCCATATCTCGGAAACTATAAGAGATAATGCAATTTGGCAACCGGCAATGTAATTAGCATGCCGAATATAACTTGGAATGTGAATTGGAACGAAATCGCCAATAGATAAGACCATTTTACAATTTGGGCCCAAGTTAGAAGCAGAGCCTATGGTGTAAATTATCGATAGTCCATATCTCGGAAACTATAAGAGATAATGCAATTTGGCAACCGGCAATGTAATTAGCATGCCGAATATAACTTGGAATGTGAATTGGAACGAAATCGCCAATAGATAAGACCATTTTACAATTTGGGCCCAAGTTAGAAGCAGAGCCTAAGGTGTAAATTATCGATAGTCCATATCTCGGAAACTATAAGAGATAATGCAATTTGGCAACCGGCAATGTAATTTGCATGCCGAATATTACTTGGAATGTGAATTGGAACGAAATCGCCAATAGATAAGACCATTTTACAATTTGGGCCCAAGTTAGAAGCAGAGCCTAAGGTGTAAATTATCGATAGTCCATATCTCGGAAACTATAAGGGATAATGCAATTTGGCAACCGGCAATGTAATTAGCATGCCGAATATTACTTGGAATGTGAATTGGAACGAAATCGCCAATAGATAAGACCATTTTACAATTTGAGCCCAAGTTAGAAGCAGAGCCTAAGGTGTAAATTATCGATAGTCCATATCTCGGAAACTATAAGAGATAATGCAATTTGGCAACCGGCAATGTAATTTGCATGCCGAATATTACTTGGAATGTGAATTGGAACGAAATCGCCAATAGATAAGACCATTTTACAATTAGGGCCCAAGTTAGAAGCAGAGCCTAAGGTGTAAATTATTGATAGTCCATATCTCGGAAACTATAAGAGATAATGCAATTTCGCAACCGGCAATGTAATTAGCATGCCGAATATCACTTGGAATGTGAATTGGGACGAAATCGCCAAAATATAAGACCATTTTACAATTTGGGCCCAAGTTAGAAGCAGAGCCTAAGGTGTAAATTATCGATAGTCCATATCTCTGAAACTATAAGAGATAATGCAATTTGGCAACCGGCAATTAAGCAGAGCCTAAGGTGTAAATTATCGATAGTCCATATCTCGGAAACTATAAGAGATAATGCAATTTGGCAACCGGCAATGTAATTAGCATGCCGAATATTACTTGGAATGTGAATTGGAACGAAATCGCCAATAGATAAGACCATTTTACAATTTGTTCCCAAGTTAGAAGCAGAGCCTAAGGTGTAAATTATCGATAGTCCATATCTCGGAAACTATAAGAGATAATGCAATTTGGCAACCGGCAATGTAATTAGCATGCCGAATATTACTTGGAATGTGAATTGGAACGAAATCACCAATAGATAAGACCATTTTACAATTTGGGCCCAAGTTAGAAGCAGAGCCTAAGGTGTAAATTATCGATTGTCCATATCTCGGAAACTATAAGAGATAATGCAATTTGGCAACCGGCAATGTAATTAGCATGCCGAATATTACTTGGAATGTGAATTGGAACGAAATCGCCAATAGATAAGACCATTTTACAATTTGGGCCCAAGTTAGAAGCAGAGCCTAAGGTGTAAATTATCGATAGTCCATATCTCGGAAACTATAAGAGATAATGCAATTTGGCAACCGGCAATGTAATTAGCATGCCGAATATTACTTGGAATGTGAATTGGAACGAAATCGCCAATAGATAAGACCATTTTACAATTTGGGCCCAAGTTAGAAGCAGAGCCTAAGGTGTAAATTATCGATAGTCCATATCTCGGAAACTATAAGAGATAATGCAATTTGGCAACCGGCAATGTAATTAGCATGCCGAATATTTCTTGAAATGTGAATTGGAACGAAATCGCCAATAGATAAGACCATTTTACAATTTGGACCCAAGTTAGAAGCAGAGCCTAAGGTGTAAATTATTGATAGTCCATATCTCGGAAACTATAAGAGATAATACAATTTCGCAACCGGCAATGTAATTAGCATGCCGAATATCACTTGGAATGTGAATTGGGACGAAATCGCCAATAGATAAGACCATTTTACAATTTGGGCCCAAGTTAGAAGCAGAGCCTAAGGTGTAAATTATCGATAGTCCATATCTCGGAAACTATAAGAGATAATGCAATTTGGCAACCGGCAATGTAATTAGCATGCCGAATATTACTTGGAATGTGAATTGGAACGAAATCGCCAATAGATAAGACCATTTTACAATTTGGGCCCAAGTTAGAAGCAGAGCCTAAGGTGTAAATTATCGATAGTCCATATCTCGGAAACTATAAGAGATAATGCAATTTGGCAACCGGCAATGTAATTAGCATGCCGAATATTACTTGGAATGTGAATTGGAACGAAATCGCCAATAGATAAGACCATTTTACAATTTGGACCCAAGTTAGAAGCAGAGCCTAAGGTGTAAATTATTGATAGTCCATATCTCGGAAACTATAAGAGATAATGCAATTTCGCAACCGGCAATGTAATTAGCATGCCGAATATCACTTGGAATGTGAATTGGGACGAAATCGCCAATAGATAAGACCATTTTACAATTTGGGCCCAAGTTAGAAGCAGAGCCTAAGGTGTAAATTATCGATAGTCCATATCTCGGAAACTATAAGAGATAATGCAATTTGGCAACCGGCAATGTAATTAGCATGCCGAATATTACTTGGAATGTGAATTGGAACGAAATCGCCAATAGATAAGACCATTTTACAATTTGGGCCCAAGTTAGAAGCAGAGCCTAAGGTGTAAATTATCGATAGTCCATATCTCGGAAACTATAAGAGATAATACAATTTGGCAACCGGCAATGTAATTAGCATGCCGAATATTATTTGGAATGTGAATTGGAACGAAATGGCCAATAGATAAGACCATTTTACAATTTGGGAGCAAGTTAGAAGCAGAGCCTAAGGTGTAAATTATCGATAGTCCATATCTCGGAAACTATAAGAGATAATGCAATTTGGCAACCGGCAATGTAATTAGCATGCCGAATATAACTTGGAATGTGAATTGGAACGAAATCGCCAATAGATAAGACCATTTTAGAATTTGGGCCCAAGTTAGAAGCAGAGCCTATGGTGTAAATTATCGATAGTCCATATCTCGGAAACTATAAGAGATAATGCAATTTGGCAACCGGAAATGTAATTAGCATGCCCAATATTACTTGGAATGTGAATTGGAACGAAATCGCCAATAGATAAGACCATTTTACAATTTGGGCCCAAGTTAGAAGCAGAGCCTAAGGTGTATATTATCGATAGTCCATATCTCGGAAACTATAAGAGATAATGCAATTTGGCAACCGGCAATGTAATTAGCATGCCGAATATTACTTGGAATGTGAATTGGAACGAAATCGCCAATAGATAAGACCATTTTACAATTTGGACCCAAGTTAGAAGCAGAGCCTAAGGTGTAAATTATTGATAGTCCATATCTCGGAAACTATAAGAGATAATGCAATTTCGCAACCGGCAATGTAATTAGCATGCCGAATATCACTTGGAATGTGAATTGGAACGAAATCGCCAATAGGTAAGACCATTTTACAATTTGGGCCCAAGTTAGAAGCAGAGCCTAAGGTGTAAATTATCGATAGTCCATATCTCGGAAACTATAAGAGATAATGCAATTTGGCAACCGGCAATGTAATTAGCATGCCGAATATTACTTGGAATGTGAATTGGAACGAAATCGCCAATAGGTAAGACCATTTTACAATTTGGGCCCAAGTTAGAAGCAGAGCCTAAGGTGTAAATTATCGATAGTCCATATCTCGGAAACTATAAGAGATAATACAATTTGGCAAACGGCAATGTAATTAGCATGCCGAATATTACTTGGAATGTGAATTGGAACGAAATCGCCAATAGATAAGACCATTTTACAATTTGGACCCAAGTTAGAAGCAGAGCCTAAGGTGTAAATTATTGATAGTCCATATCTCGGAAACTATAAGAGATAATGCAATTTCGCAACCGGCAATGTAATTAGCATGCCGAATATCACTTGGAATGTGAATTGGGACGAAATCGCCAATAGATAAGACCATTTTACAATTTGGGCCCAAGTTAGAAGCAGAGCCTAAGGTGTAAATTATCGATAGTCCATATCTCGGAAACTATAAGAGATAATGCAATTTGGCAACCGGCAATGTAATTAGCATGCCGAATATTACTTGGAATGTGAATTGGAACGAAATCGCCAATAGATAAGACCATTTTACAATTTGGGCCCAAGTTAGAAGCAGAGCCTAAGGTGTAAATTATCGATAGTCCATATCTCGGAAACTATAAGAGATAATGCAATTTGGCAACCGGCAATGTAATTAGCATGCCGAATATTACTTGGAATGTGAATTGGAACGAAATCGCCAATAGGTAAGACCATTTTACAATTTGGGCCCAAGTTAGAAGCAGAGCCTAAGGTGTAAATTATCGATAGTCCATATCTCGGAAACTATAAGAGATAATACAATTTGGCAACCGGCAATGTAATTAGCATGCCGAATATTATTTGGAATGTGAATTGGAACGAAATGGCCAATAGATAAGACCATTTTACAATTTGGGAGCAAGTTAGAAGCAGAGCCTAAGGTGTAAATTATCGATAGTCCATATCTCGGAAACTATAAGAGATAATGCAATTTGGCAACCGGCAATGTAATTAGCATGCCGAATATAACTTGGAATGTGAATTGGAACGAAATCGCCAATAGATAAGACCATTTTAGAATTTGGGCCCAAGTTAGAAGCAGAGCCTATGGTGTAAATTATCGATAGTCCATATCTCGGAAACTATAAGAGATAATGCAATTTGGCAACCGGAAATGTAATTAGCATGCCCAATATTACTTGGAATGTGAATTGGAACGAAATCGCCAATAGATAAGACCATTTTACAATTTGGGCCCAAGTTAGAAGCAGAGCCTAAGGTGTATATTATCGATAGTCCATATCTCGGAAACTATAAGAGATAATGCAATTTGGCAACCGGCAATGTAATTAGCATGCCGAATATTACTTGGAATGTGAATTGGAACGAAATCGCAAATAGATAAGACCATTTTACAATTTGGACCCAAGTTAGAAGCAGAGCCTAAGGTGTAAATTATTGATAGTCCATATCTCGGAAACTATAAGAGATAATGCAATTTCGCAACCGGCAATGTAATTAGCATGCCGAATATCACTTGGAATGTGAATTGGAACGAAATCGCCAATAGGTAAGACCATTTTACAATTTGGGCCCAAGTTAGAAGCAGAGCCTAAGGTGTAAATTATCGATAGTCCATATCTCGGAAACTATAAGAGATAATGCAATTTGGCAACCGGCAATGTAATTAGCATGCCGAATATTACTTGGAATGTGAATTGGAACGAAATCGCCAATAGGTAAGACCATTTTACAATTTGGGCCCAAGTTAGAAGCAGAGCCTAAGGTGTAAATTATCGATAGTCCATATCTCGGAAACTATAAGAGATAATACAATTTGGCAAACGGCAATGTAATTAGCATGCCGAATATTACTTGGAATGTGAATTGGAACGAAATCGCCAATAGATAAGACCATTTTACAATTTGGGAGCAAGTTAGAAGCAGAGCCTAAGGTGTAAATTATCGATAGTCCATATCTCGGAAACTATAAGAGATAATGCAATTTGGCAACCGGCAATGTAATTAGCATGCCGAATATTACTTGGAATGTGAATTGGAACGATATCGCCAATAGATAAGACCATTTTACAATTTGGGCCCAAGTTAGAAGCAGAGCCTATGGTGTAAATTATCGATAGTCCATATCCCGGAAACTATAAGAGATAATGCAATTTGGCAACCGGCAATGTAATTAGCATGCCCAATATTACTTGGAATGTGAATTGGAACGAAATCGCCAATAGATAAGACCATTTTACAATTTGGGCCCAAGTTAGAAGCAGAGCCTAAGGTGTAAATTATCGATAGTCCATATCTCGGAAACTATAAGAGATAATTCAATTTGGCAACCGGCAATGTAATTAGCATGCCAAATATTACTTGGAATGTGAATTGGAACGAAATCGCCAATAGATAAGACCATTTTACAATTTGGGCCCAAGTTAGAAGCAGAGCCTAAGGTGTAAATTATCGATAGTCCATATCTCGGAAACTATAAGAGATAATGCAATTTGGCAACCGGCAATGTAGTTAGCATGCCGAATATAACTTGGAATGTGAATTGGAACGAAATCGCCAATAGATAAGACCATTTTACAATTTGGGAGCAAGTTAGAAGCAGAGCCTAAGGTGTAAATTATCGATAGTCCATATCTCGGAAACTATAAGAGATAATGCAATTTGGTAACCGGCAATGTAATTAGCATGCCGAATATTACTTGGAATGTGAATTGGAACGAAATCGCCAATAGATAAGACCATTTTACAATTTGGGCCCAAGTTAGAAGCAGAGCCTATGGTGTAAATTATCGATAGTCCATATCTCGGAAACTATAAGAGATAATGCAATTTGGCAACCGGCAATGTAATTAGCATGCCGAATATTACTTGGAATGTGAATTGGAACGAAATCGCCAATAGATAAGACCATATTACAATTTGGGCCCAAGTTAGAAGCAGAGCCTAAGGTGTAAATTATCGATAGTCCATATCTCGGAAACTATAAGAGATAATGCAATTTGGCAACCGGCAATGTAAATAGCATGCCGAATATTACTTGGAATGTGAATTGGAACGAAATCGCCAATAGATAAGAACATTTTACAATTTGGGCCCAAGTTAGAAGCAGAGCCTAAGGTGTAAATTATCGATAGTCCATATCTCGGAAACTATAAGAGATAATGCAATTTCGCAACCGGCAATGTAATTAGCATGCCGAATATCACTTGGAATGTGAATTGGGACGAAATCGCCAATAGATAAGACCATTTTACAATTTGGGCCCAAGTTAGAAGCAGAGCCTAAGGTGTAAATTATCGATAGTCCATATCTAGGAAACTATAAGAGATAATGCAATTTGGCAACCGGCAATGTAATTAGCATGCCGAATATTACTTGGAATGTGAATTGGAACGAAATCGCCAATAGATAAGACCATTTTACAATTTGGGCCCAAGTTAGAAGCAGAGCCTAAGGTGTAAATTATCGATAGTCCATATCTCGGAAACTATAAGAGATAATGCAATTTGGCAACCGGCAATGTAATTAGCATGCCGAATATTACTTGGAATGTGAATTGGAACGACATCGCCAATAGATAAGACCATTTTACAATTTGGGCCCAAGTTAGAAGCAGAGCCTAAGGTGTAAATTATCGATAGTCCATATCTCGGAAACTATAAGAGATAATGCAATTTCGCAACCGGCAATGTAATTAGCATGCCGAATATTACTTGGAGTGTGAATTGGAACGAAATCGCCAATAGATAAGACCATTTTACAATTTGGGCCCAAGTTAGAAGCAGAGCCTAAGGTGTAAATTATCGATAGTCCATATCTCGGAAACTATAAGAGATAATCCAATTTGGCAACCGGCAATGTAATTAGCATGCCGAATATTACTTGGAATGTGAATTGGAACGAAATCGCCAATAGATAAGACCATTTTACAATTTGGGCCCAAGTTAGAAGCAGAGCCTAAGGTGTAAATTATCGATAGTCCATATCTCGGAAACTATAAGAGATAATGCAATTTGGCAACCGGCAATGTAATTAGCATGCCGAATATTACTTGGAATGTGAATTGGAACGAAATCGCCAATAGATAAGACCATTTTACAATTTGGGCCCAAGTTAGAAGCAGAGCCTAAGGTGTAAATTATCGATAGTCCATATCTCGGAAACTATAAGAGATAATGCAATTTGGCAACCGGCAATGTAATTAGCATGCCGAATATTACTTAGAATGTGAATTGGAACGAAATCGCCAATAGATAAGACCATTTTACAATTTGGGCCCAAGTTAGAAGCAGAGCCTAAGGTGTAAATTATCGATAGTCCATATCTCGGAAACTATAAGAGAAAATGCAATTTGGCAACCGGCAATGTAATTAGCATGCCGAATATTACTTGGAATGTGAATTGGAACGAAATCGCCAATAGATAAGACCATTTTACAATTTGGGCCCAAGTTAGAAGCAGAGCCTAAGGTGTAAATTATCGATAGTCCATATCTCGGAAACTATAAGAGATAATGCAATTTGGCAACCGGCAATGTAATTAGCATGCCGAATATTACTTGGAATGTGAATTGGAACGAAATCGCCAATAGATAAGACCATTTTACAATTTGGGCCCAAGTTAGAAGCAGAGCCTAAGGTGTAAATTATCGATAGTCCATATCTCGGAAACTATAAGAGATAATGCAATTTCGCAACCGGCAATGTAATTAGCATGCCGAATATCACTTGGAATGTGAATTGGGACGAAATCGCCAATAGATAAGACCATTTTACAATTTGGGCCCAAGTTAGAAGCAGAGCCTAAGGTGTAAATTATCGATAGTCCATATCTCGGAAACTATAAGAGATAATGCAATTTGGCAACCGGCAATGTAATTAGCATGCCGAATATTACTTGGAATGTGAATTGGAACGAGATCGCCAATAGATAAGACCATTTTACAATTTGGGCCCAAGTTAGAAGCAGAGCCTAAGGTGTAAATTATCGATAGTCCATATCTCGGAAACTATAAGAGATAATGCAATTTGGCAACCGGCAATGTAATTAGCATGCCGAATATTACTTGGAATGTGAATTGGAACGAAATCGCCAATAGATAAGACCATTTTACAATTTGGGCCCAAGTTAGAAGCAGAGCCTAAGGTGTAAATTATCGATATTCCATATCTCGGAAACTATAAGAGATAATGTAATTTGGCAACCGGCAATGTAATTAGCATGCCGAATATTACTTGGAATGTGAATTGCAACTAAATCGCCAATAGATAAGACCATTTTACAATTTGGGCCCAAGTTAGAAGCAGAGCCTAAGGTGTAAATTATCGATAGTCCATATCTCGGAAACTATAAGAGATAATGCAATTTGGCAACCGGCAATGTAATTAGCATGCCGAATATTACTTGGAATGTGAATTGGAACGAAATCGCCAATAGATAAGACCATTTTACAATTTGGGCCCAAGTTAGAAGCAGAGCCTAAGGTGTAAATTATCGATAGTCCATATCTCGGAAACTATAAGAGATAATGCAATTTGGCAACCGGCAATGTAATTAGCATGCCGAATATTACTTGGAATGTGAATTGGAACGAAATTGCCAATAGATAAGACCATTTTACAATTTGGGCCCAAGTTAGAAGCAGAGCCTAAGGTGTAAATTATCGATAGTCCATATCTCGGAAACTATAAGAGATAATGCAATTTGGCAACCGGCAATGTAATTAGCATGCCGAATATTACTTGGAATGTGAATTGGAACGAAATCGCCAATAGATAAGACCATTTTACAATTTGGGCCCAAGTTAGAAGCAGAGCCTAAGGTGTAAATTATCGATAGTCCATATCTCGGAAACTATAAGAGATAATTCAATTTGGCAACCGGCAATGTAATTAGCATGCCGAATATTACTTGGAATGTGAATTGGAACGAAATCGCCAATAGATAAGACCATTTTACAATTTGGGCCCAAGTTAGAAGCAGAGCCTAAGGTGTAAATTATCGATAGTCCATATCTCGGAAACTATAAGAGATAATGCAATTTGGCAACCGGCAATGTAATTAGCATGCCGAATATTACTTGGAATGTGAATTGGAACGAAATCGCCAATAGATAAGACCATTTTACAATTTGGGCCCAAGTTAGAAGCAGAGCCTAAGGTGTAAATTATCGATAGTCCATATCTCGGAAACTATAAGAGATAATGCAATTTCGCAACCGGCAATGTAATTAGCATGCCGAATATCACTTGGAATGTGAATTGGGACGAAATCGCCAATAGATAAGACCATTTTACAATTTGGGCCCAAGTTAGAAGCAGAGCCTAAGGTGTAAATTATCGATAGTCCATATCTAGGAAACTATAAGAGATAATGCAATTTGGCAACCGGCAATGTAATTAGCATGCCGAATATTACTTGGAATGTGAATTGGAACGAAATCGCCAATAGATAAGACCATTTTACAATTTGGGCCCAAGTTAGAAGCAGAGCCTAAGGTGTAAATTATCGATAGTCCATATCTCGGAAACTATAAGAGATAATGCAATTTGGCAACCGGCAATGTAATTAGCATGCCGAATATTACTTGGAATGTGAATTGGAACGAAATCGCCAATAGATAAGACCATTTTACAATTTGGGCCCAAGTTAGAAGCAGAGCCTAAGGTGTAAATTATCGATAGTCCATATCTCGGAAACTATAAGAGATAATGCAATTTCGCAACCGGCAATGTAATTAGCATGCCGAATATTACCTGGAGTGTGAATTGGAACGAAATCGCCAATAGATAAGACCATTTTACAATTTGGGCCCAAGTTAGAAGCAGAGCCTAAGGTGTAAATTATCGATAGTCCATATCTCGGAAACTATAAGAGATAATGCAATTTGGCAACCGGCAATGTAATTAGCATGCCGAATATAACTTGGAATGTGAATTGGAACGAAATCGCCAATAGATAAGACCATTTTAGAATTTGGGCCCAAGTTAGAAGCAGAGCCTATGGTGTAAATTATCGATAGTCCATATCTCGGAAACTATAAGAGATAATGCAATTTGGCAACCGGAAATGTAATTAGCATGCCCAATATTACTTGGAATGTGAATTGGAACGAAATCGCCAATAGATAAGACCATTTTACAATTTGGGCCCAAGTTAGAAGCAGAGCCTAAGGTGTATATTATCGATAGTCCATATCTCGGAAACTATAAGAGATAATGCAATTTGGCAACCGGCAATGTAATTAGCATGCCGAATATTACTTGGAATGTGAATTGGAACGAAATCGCAAATAGATAAGACCATTTTACAATTTGGACCCAAGTTAGAAGCAGAGCCTAAGGTGTAAATTATTGATAGTCCATATCTCGGAAACTATAAGAGATAATGCAATTTCGCAACCGGCAATGTAATTAGCATGCCGAATATCACTTGGAATGTGAATTGGAACGAAATCGCCAATAGGTAAGACCATTTTACAATTTGGGCCCAAGTTAGAAGCAGAGCCTAAGGTGTAAATTATCGATAGTCCATATCTCGGAAACTATAAGAGATAATGCAATTTGGCAACCGGCAATGTAATTAGCATGCCGAATATTACTTGGAATGTGAATTGGAACGAAATCGCCAATAGGTAAGACCATTTTACAATTTGGGCCCAAGTTAGAAGCAGAGCCTAAGGTGTAAATTATCGATAGTCCATATCTCGGAAACTATAAGAGATAATACAATTTGGCAAACGGCAATGTAATTAGCATGCCGAATATTACTTGGAATGTGAATTGGAACGAAATCGCCAATAGATAAGACCATTTTACAATTTGGGAGCAAGTTAGAAGCAGAGCCTAAGGTGTAAATTATCGATAGTCCATATCTCGGAAACTATAAGAGATAATGCAATTTGGCAACCGGCAATGTAATTAGCATGCCGAATATTACTTGGAATGTGAATTGGAACGATATCGCCAATAGATAAGACCATTTTACAATTTGGGCCCAAGTTAGAAGCAGAGCCTATGGTGTAAATTATCGATAGTCCATATCCCGGAAACTATAAGAGATAATGCAATTTGGCAACCGGCAATGTAATTAGCATGCCCAATATTACTTGGAATGTGAATTGGAACGAAATCGCCAATAGATAAGACCATTTTACAATTTGGGCCCAAGTTAGAAGCAGAGCCTAAGGTGTAAATTATCGATAGTCCATATCTCGGAAACTATAAGAGATAATTCAATTTGGCAACCGGCAATGTAATTAGCATGCCAAATATTACTTGGAATGTGAATTGGAACGAAATCGCCAATAGATAAGACCATTTTACAATTTGGGCCCAAGTTAGAAGCAGAGCCTAAGGTGTAAATTATCGATAGTCCATATCTCGGAAACTATAAGAGATAATGCAATTTGGCAACCGGCAATGTAGTTAGCATGCCGAATATAACTTGGAATGTGAATTGGAACGAAATCGCCAATAGATAAGACCATTTTACAATTTGGGAGCAAGTTAGAAGCAGAGCCTAAGGTGTAAATTATCGATAGTCCATATCTCGGAAACTATAAGAGATAATGCAATTTGGTAACCGGCAATGTAATTAGCATGCCGAATATTACTTGGAATGTGAATTGGAACGAAATCGCCAATAGATAAGACCATTTTACAATTTGGGCCCAAGTTAGAAGCAGAGCCTATGGTGTAAATTATCGATAGTCCATATCTCGGAAACTATAAGAGATAATGCAATTTGGCAACCGGCAATGTAATTAGCATGCCGAATATTACTTGGAATGTGAATTGGAACGAAATCGCCAATAGATAAGACCATATTACAATTTGGGCCCAAGTTAGAAGCAGAGCCTAAGGTGTAAATTATCGATAGTCCATATCTCGGAAACTATAAGAGATAATGCAATTTGGCAACCGGCAATGTAAATAGCATGCCGAATATTACTTGGAATGTGAATTGGAACGAAATCGCCAATAGATAAGAACATTTTACAATTTGGGCCCAAGTTAGAAGCAGAGCCTAAGGTGTAAATTATCGATAGTCCATATCTCGGAAACTATAAGAGATAATGCAATTTCGCAACCGGCAATGTAATTAGCATGCCGAATATCACTTGGAATGTGAATTGGGACGAAATCGCCAATAGATAAGACCATTTTACAATTTGGGCCCAAGTTAGAAGCAGAGCCTAAGGTGTAAATTATCGATAGTCCATATCTAGGAAACTATAAGAGATAATGCAATTTGGCAACCGGCAATGTAATTAGCATGCCGAATATTACTTGGAATGTGAATTGGAACGAAATCGCCAATAGATAAGACCATTTTACAATTTGGGCCCAAGTTAGAAGCAGAGCCTAAGGTGTAAATTATCGATAGTCCATATCTCGGAAACTATAAGAGATAATGCAATTTGGCAACCGGCAATGTAATTAGCATGCCGAATATTACTTGGAATGTGAATTGGAACGACATCGCCAATAGATAAGACCATTTTACAATTTGGGCCCAAGTTAGAAGCAGAGCCTAAGGTGTAAATTATCGATAGTCCATATCTCGGAAACTATAAGAGATAATGCAATTTCGCAACCGGCAATGTAATTAGCATGCCGAATATTACTTGGAGTGTGAATTGGAACGAAATCGCCAATAGATAAGACCATTTTACAATTTGGGCCCAAGTTAGAAGCAGAGCCTAAGGTGTAAATTATCGATAGTCCATATCTCGGAAACTATAAGAGATAATCCAATTTGGCAACCGGCAATGTAATTAGCATGCCGAATATTACTTGGAATGTGAATTGGAACGAAATCGCCAATAGATAAGACCATTTTACAATTTGGGCCCAAGTTAGAAGCAGAGCCTAAGGTGTAAATTATCGATAGTCCATATCTCGGAAACTATAAGAGATAATGCAATTTGGCAACCGGCAATGTAATTAGCATGCCGAATATTACTTGGAATGTGAATTGGAACGAAATCGCCAATAGATAAGACCATTTTACAATTTGGGCCCAAGTTAGAAGCAGAGCCTAAGGTGTAAATTATCGATAGTCCATATCTCGGAAACTATAAGAGATAATGCAATTTGGCAACCGGCAATGTAATTAGCATGCCGAATATTACTTAGAATGTGAATTGGAACGAAATCGCCAATAGATAAGACCATTTTACAATTTGGGCCCAAGTTAGAAGCAGAGCCTAAGGTGTAAATTATCGATAGTCCATATCTCGGAAACTATAAGAGAAAATGCAATTTGGCAACCGGCAATGTAATTAGCATGCCGAATATTACTTGGAATGTGAATTGGAACGAAATCGCCAATAGATAAGACCATTTTACAATTTGGGCCCAAGTTAGAAGCAGAGCCTAAGGTGTAAATTATCGATAGTCCATATCTCGGAAACTATAAGAGATAATGCAATTTGGCAACCGGCAATGTAATTAGCATGCCGAATATTACTTGGAATGTGAATTGGAACGAAATCGCCAATAGATAAGACCATTTTACAATTTGGGCCCAAGTTAGAAGCAGAGCCTAAGGTGTAAATTATCGATAGTCCATATCTCGGAAACTATAAGAGATAATGCAATTTCGCAACCGGCAATGTAATTAGCATGCCGAATATCACTTGGAATGTGAATTGGGACGAAATCGCCAATAGATAAGACCATTTTACAATTTGGGCCCAAGTTAGAAGCAGAGCCTAAGGTGTAAATTATCGATAGTCCATATCTCGGAAACTATAAGAGATAATGCAATTTGGCAACCGGCAATGTAATTAGCATGCCGAATATTACTTGGAATGTGAATTGGAACGAGATCGCCAATAGATAAGACCATTTTACAATTTGGGCCCAAGTTAGAAGCAGAGCCTAAGGTGTAAATTATCGATAGTCCATATCTCGGAAACTATAAGAGATAATGCAATTTGGCAACCGGCAATGTAATTAGCATGCCGAATATTACTTGGAATGTGAATTGGAACGAAATCGCCAATAGATAAGACCATTTTACAATTTGGGCCCAAGTTAGAAGCAGAGCCTAAGGTGTAAATTATCGATATTCCATATCTCGGAAACTATAAGAGATAATGTAATTTGGCAACCGGCAATGTAATTAGCATGCCGAATATTACTTGGAATGTGAATTGCAACTAAATCGCCAATAGATAAGACCATTTTACAATTTGGGCCCAAGTTAGAAGCAGAGCCTAAGGTGTAAATTATCGATAGTCCATATCTCGGAAACTATAAGAGATAATGCAATTTGGCAACCGGCAATGTAATTAGCATGCCGAATATTACTTGGAATGTGAATTGGAACGAAATCGCCAATAGATAAGACCATTTTACAATTTGGGCCCAAGTTAGAAGCAGAGCCTAAGGTGTAAATTATCGATAGTCCATATCTCGGAAACTATAAGAGATAATGCAATTTGGCAACCGGCAATGTAATTAGCATGCCGAATATTACTTGGAATGTGAATTGGAACGAAATTGCCAATAGATAAGACCATTTTACAATTTGGGCCCAAGTTAGAAGCAGAGCCTAAGGTGTAAATTATCGATAGTCCATATCTCGGAAACTATAAGAGATAATGCAATTTGGCAACCGGCAATGTAATTAGCATGCCGAATATTACTTGGAATGTGAATTGGAACGAAATCGCCAATAGATAAGACCATTTTACAATTTGGGCCCAAGTTAGAAGCAGAGCCTAAGGTGTAAATTATCGATAGTCCATATCTCGGAAACTATAAGAGATAATTCAATTTGGCAACCGGCAATGTAATTAGCATGCCGAATATTACTTGGAATGTGAATTGGAACGAAATCGCCAATAGATAAGACCATTTTACAATTTGGGCCCAAGTTAGAAGCAGAGCCTAAGGTGTAAATTATCGATAGTCCATATCTCGGAAACTATAAGAGATAATGCAATTTGGCAACCGGCAATGTAATTAGCATGCCGAATATTACTTGGAATGTGAATTGGAACGAAATCGCCAATAGATAAGACCATTTTACAATTTGGGCCCAAGTTAGAAGCAGAGCCTAAGGTGTAAATTATCGATAGTCCATATCTCGGAAACTATAAGAGATAATGCAATTTCGCAACCGGCAATGTAATTAGCATGCCGAATATCACTTGGAATGTGAATTGGGACGAAATCGCCAATAGATAAGACCATTTTACAATTTGGGCCCAAGTTAGAAGCAGAGCCTAAGGTGTAAATTATCGATAGTCCATATCTAGGAAACTATAAGAGATAATGCAATTTGGCAACCGGCAATGTAATTAGCATGCCGAATATTACTTGGAATGTGAATTGGAACGAAATCGCCAATAGATAAGACCATTTTACAATTTGGGCCCAAGTTAGAAGCAGAGCCTAAGGTGTAAATTATCGATAGTCCATATCTCGGAAACTATAAGAGATAATGCAATTTGGCAACCGGCAATGTAATTAGCATGCCGAATATTACTTGGAATGTGAATTGGAACGAAATCGCCAATAGATAAGACCATTTTACAATTTGGGCCCAAGTTAGAAGCAGAGCCTAAGGTGTAAATTATCGATAGTCCATATCTCGGAAACTATAAGAGATAATGCAATTTCGCAACCGGCAATGTAATTAGCATGCCGAATATTACCTGGAGTGTGAATTGGAACGAAATCGCCAATAGATAAGACCATTTTACAATTTGGGCCCAAGTTAGAAGCAGAGCCTAAGGTGTAAATTATCGATAGTCCATATCTCGGAAACTATAAGAGATAATGCAATTTGGCAACCGGCAATGTAATTAGCATGCCGAATATTACTTGGAATGTGAATTGGAACGAGATCGCCAATAGATAAGACCATTTTACAATTTGGGCCCAAGTTAGAAGCAGAGCCTAAGGTGTAAATTATCGATAGTCCATATCTCGGAAACTATAAGAGATAATGCAATTTGGCAACCGGCAATGTAATTAGCATGCCGAATATTACTTGGAATGTGAATTGGAACGAAATCGCCAATAGATAAGACCATTTTACAATTTGGGCCCAAGTTAGAAGCAGAGCCTAAGGTGTAAATTATCGATATTCCATATCTCGGAAACTATAAGAGATAATGCAATTTGGCAACCGGCAATGTAATTAGCATGCCGAATATTACTTGGAATGTGAATTGCAACTAAATCGCCAATAGATAAGACCATTTTACAATTTGGGCCCAAGTTAGAAGCAGAGCCTAAGGTGTAAATTATCGATAGTCCATATCTCGGAAACTATAAGAGATAATGCAATTTGGCAACCGGCAATGTAATTAGCATGCCGAATATTACTTGGAATGTGAATTGGAACGAAATCGCCAATAGATAAGACCATTTTACAATTTGGGCCCAAGTTAGAAGCAGAGCCTAAGGTGTAAATTATCGATAGTCCATATCTCGGAAACTATAAGAGATAATGCAATTTGGCAACCGGCAATGTAATTAGCATGCCGAATATTACTTGGAATGTGAATTGGAACGAAATTGCCAATAGATAAGACCATTTTACAATTTGGGCCCAAGTTAGAAGCAGAGCCTAAGGTGTAAATTATCGATAGTCCATATCTCGGAAACTATAAGAGATAATGCAATTTGGCAACCGGCAATGTAATTAGCATGCCGAATATTACTTGGAATGTGAATTGGAACGAAATCGCCAATAGATAAGACCATTTTACAATTTGGGCCCAAGTTAGAAGCAGAGCCTAAGGTGTAAATTATCGATAGTCCATATCTCGGAAACTATAAGAGATAATTCAATTTGGCAACCGGCAATGTAATTAGCATGCCGAATATTACTTGGAATGTGAATTGGAACGAAATCGATAATAGATAAGACCATTTTACAATTTGGGCCCAAGTTAGAAGCAGAGCCTAAGGTGTAAATTATCGATAGTCCATATCTCGGAAACTATAAGAGATAATTCAATTTGGCAACCGGCAATGTAATTAGCATGCCGAATATTACTTGGAATGTGAATTGGAACGAAATCGCCAATAGATAAGACCATTTTACAATTTGGGCCCAAGTTAGAAGCAGAGCCTAAGGTGTAAATTATCGATAGTCCATATCTCGGAAACTATAAGAGATAATGCAATTTGGCAACCGGCAATTAGAAGCAGAGCCTATGGTGTAAATTATCGATAGTCCATATCTCGGAAACTATAAGAGATAATGCAATTTGGCAACCGGCAATGTAATTAGCATGCCGAATATTACTTGGAATGTGAATTGGAACGAAATCGCCAATAGATAAGACCATTTTACAATTTGGGCCCAAGTTAGAAGCAGAGCCTAAGGTGTAAATTATCGATAGTCCATATCTCGGAAACTATAAGAGTTAATGCAATTTGGCAACCGGCAATGTAATTAGCATGCCGAATATTACTTGGAATGTGAATTGGAACGAAATCGCCTATTGATAAGACCATTTTACAATTTGGGCCCAAGTTAGAAGCAGAGCCTAAGGTGTAAATTATCGATAGTCCATATCTCGGAAACTATAAGAGATAATGCAATTTGGCAACCGGCAATGTAATTAGCATGCCGAATATTACTTGGAATGTGAATTGGAACGAAATTGCCAATAGATAAGACCATTTTACAATTTGGGCCCAAGTTAGAAGCAGAGCCTAAGGTGTAAATTATCGATAGTCCATATCTCTGAAACTATAAGAGATAATGCAATTTCGCAACCGGCAATGTAATTAGCATGCCGAATATTACTTGGAATGTGAATTGGGACGAAATCGCCAATAGATAAGGCCATTTTACAATTTGGGCCCAAGTTAGAAGCAGAGCCTAAGGTGTAAATTATCGATAGTCCATATCTCGGAAACTATAAGAGATAATGCAATTTGGCAACCGGCAATGTAATTAGCATGCCGAATATTACTTGGAATGTGAATTGGAACGAAATCGCCAATAGATAAGACCATTTTACAATTTGGGCCCAAGTTAGAAGCAGAGCCTAAGGTGTAAATTATTGATAGTCCATATCTCGGAAACTATAAGAGATAATGCAATTTCGCAACCGGCAATGTAATTAGCATGCCGAATATTACTAGGAGTGTGAATTGGAACGAAATCGCCAATAGATAAGACCATTTTACAATTTGGGCCCAAGTTAGAAGCAGAGCCTAAGGTGTAAATTATCGATAGTCCATATCTCGGAAACTATAAGAGATAATGCAATTTGGCAACCGGCAATGTAATTAGCATGCCGAATATTACTTGGAATGTGAATTGGAACGAAATCGCCAATAGATAAGACCATTTTACAATTTGGGCCCAAGTTAGAAGCAGAGCCTAAGGTGTAAATTATCGATAGTCCATATCTCGGAAACTATAAGAGATAATGCAATTTGGCAACCGGCAATGTAATTAGCATGCCGAATATTACTTGGAATGTGAATTGGAACGAAATCGCCAATAGATAAGACCATTTTACAATTTGGGCCCAAGTTAGAAGCAGAGCCTAAGGTGTAAATTATCGATAGTCCATATCTCGGAAACTATAAGAGATAATGCAATTTGGCAACCGGCAATGTAATTAGCATGCCGAATATTACTTGGAATGTGAATTGGAACGAAATCGCCAATAGATAAGACCATTTTACAATTTGGGCCCAAGTTAGAAGCAGAGCCTAAGGTGTAAATTATTGATAGTCCATATCTCGGAAACTATAAGAGATAATGCAATTTCGCAACCGGCAATGTAATTAGCATGCCGAATATCACTTGGAATGTGAATTGGGACGAAATCGCCAATAGATAAGACCATTTTACAATTTGGGCCCAAGTTAGAAGCAGAGCCTAAGGTGTCAATTATCGATAGTCCATATCTCGGAAACTATAAGAGATAATGCAATTTGGCAACCGGCAATGTAATTAGCATGCCGAATATTACTTGGATTGTGAATTGGAACGAAATCGCAAATAGATAAGACCATTTTACAATTTGGGCCCAAGTTAGAAGCAGAGCCTAAGGTGTAAATTATCGATAGTCCATATCTCGGAAACTATAAGAGATAATGCAATTTGGCAACCGGCAATGTAATTAGCATGCCGAATATAACTTGGAATGTGAATTGGAACGAAATCGCCAATAGATAAGACCATTTTACAATTTGGGAGCAAGTTAGAAGCAGAGCCTAAGGTGTAAATTATCGATAGTCCATATCTCGGAAACTATAAGAGATAATGCAATTTGGTAACCGGCAATGTAATTAGCATGCCGAATATTACTTGGAATGTGAATTGGAACGAAATCGCCAATAGATAAGACCATTTTACAATTTGGGCCCAAGTTAGAAGCAGAGCCTATGGTGTAAATTATCGATAGTCCATATCTCGGAAACTATAAGAGATAATGCAATTTGGCAACCGGCAATTAGAAGCAGAGCCTAAGGTGTAAATTATCGATAGTCCATATCTCGGAAACTATAAGAGATAATGCAATTTGGCAACCGGCAATGTAATTAGCATGCCGAATATTACTTGGAATGTGAATTGGAACGAAATCGCCAATAGATAAGAACATTTTACAATTTGGGCCCAAGTTAGAAGCAGAGCCTAAGGTGTAAATTATCGATAGTCCATATCTCGGAAACTATAAGAGATAATGCAATTTCGCAACCGGCAATGTAATTAGCATGCCGAATATCACTTGGAATGTGAATTGGGACGAAATCGCCAATAGATAAGACCATTTTACAATTTGGGCCCAAGTTAGAAGCAGAGCCTAAGGTGTAAATTATCGATAGTCCATATCTAGGAAACTATAAGAGATAATGCAATTTGGCAACCGGCAATGTAATTAGCATGCCGAATATTACTTGGAATGTGAATTGGAACGAAATCGCCAATAGATAAGACCATTTTACAATTTGGGCCCAAGTTAGAAGCAGAGCCTAAGGTGTAAATTATCGATAGTCCATATCTCGGAAACTATAAGAGATAATGCAATTTGGCAACCGGCAATGTAATTAGCATGCCGAATATTACTTGGAATGTGAATTGGAACGACATCGCCAATAGATAAGACCATTTTACAATTTGGGCCCAAGTTAGAAGCAGAGCCTAAGGTGTAAATTATCGATAGTCCATATCTCGGAAACTATAAGAGATAATGCAATTTCGCAACCGGCAATGTAATTAGCATGCCGAATATTACTTGGAGTGTGAATTGGAACGAAATCGCCAATAGATAAGACCATTTTACAATTTGGGCCCAAGTTAGAAGCAGAGCCTAAGGTGTAAATTATCGATAGTCCATATCTCGGAAACTATAAGAGATAATCCAATTTGGCAACCGGCAATGTAATTAGCATGCCGAATATTACTTGGAATGTGAATTGGAACGAAATCGCCAATAGATAAGACCATTTTACAATTTGGGCCCAAGTTAGAAGCAGAGCCTAAGGTGTAAATTATCGATAGTCCATATCTCGGAAACTATAAGAGATAATGCAATTTGGCAACCGGCAATGTAATTAGCATGCCGAATATTACTTGGAATGTGAATTGGAACGAAATCGCCAATAGATAAGACCATTTTACAATTTGGGCCCAAGTTAGAAGCAGAGCCTAAGGTGTAAATTATCGATAGTCCATATCTCGGAAACTATAAGAGATAATGCAATTTGGCAACCGGCAATGTAATTAGCATGCCGAATATTACTTAGAATGTGAATTGGAACGAAATCGCCAATAGATAAGACCATTTTACAATTTGGGCCCAAGTTAGAAGCAGAGCCTAAGGTGTAAATTATCGATAGTCCATATCTCGGAAACTATAAGAGAAAATGCAATTTGGCAACCGGCAATGTAATTAGCATGCCGAATATTACTTGGAATGTGAATTGGAACGAAATCGCCAATAGATAAGACCATTTTACAATTTGGGCCCAAGTTAGAAGCAGAGCCTAAGGTGTAAATTATCGATAGTCCATATCTCGGAAACTATAAGAGATAATGCAATTTGGCAACCGGCAATGTAATTAGCATGCCGAATATTACTTGGAATGTGAATTGGAACGAAATCGCCAATAGATAAGACCATTTTACAATTTGGGCCCAAGTTAGAAGCAGAGCCTAAGGTGTAAATTATCGATAGTCCATATCTCGGAAACTATAAGAGATAATGCAATTTCGCAACCGGCAATGTAATTAGCATGCCGAATATCACTTGGAATGTGAATTGGGACGAAATCGCCAATAGATAAGACCATTTTACAATTTGGGCCCAAGTTAGAAGCAGAGCCTAAGGTGTAAATTATCGATAGTCCATATCTCGGAAACTATAAGAGATAATGCAATTTGGCAACCGGCAATGTAATTAGCATGCCGAATATTACTTGGAATGTGAATTGGAACGAGATCGCCAATAGATAAGACCATTTTACAATTTGGGCCCAAGTTAGAAGCAGAGCCTAAGGTGTAAATTATCGATAGTCCATATCTCGGAAACTATAAGAGATAATGCAATTTGGCAACCGGCAATGTAATTAGCATGCCGAATATTACTTGGAATGTGAATTGGAACGAAATCGCCAATAGATAAGACCATTTTACAATTTGGGCCCAAGTTAGAAGCAGAGCCTAAGGTGTAAATTATCGATATTCCATATCTCGGAAACTATAAGAGATAATGTAATTTGGCAACCGGCAATGTAATTAGCATGCCGAATATTACTTGGAATGTGAATTGCAACTAAATCGCCAATAGATAAGACCATTTTACAATTTGGGCCCAAGTTAGAAGCAGAGCCTAAGGTGTAAATTATCGATAGTCCATATCTCGGAAACTATAAGAGATAATGCAATTTGGCAACCGGCAATGTAATTAGCATGCCGAATATTACTTGGAATGTGAATTGGAACGAAATCGCCAATAGATAAGACCATTTTACAATTTGGGCCCAAGTTAGAAGCAGAGCCTAAGGTGTAAATTATCGATAGTCCATATCTCGGAAACTATAAGAGATAATGCAATTTGGCAACCGGCAATGTAATTAGCATGCCGAATATTACTTGGAATGTGAATTGGAACGAAATTGCCAATAGATAAGACCATTTTACAATTTGGGCCCAAGTTAGAAGCAGAGCCTAAGGTGTAAATTATCGATAGTCCATATCTCGGAAACTATAAGAGATAATGCAATTTGGCAACCGGCAATGTAATTAGCATGCCGAATATTACTTGGAATGTGAATTGGAACGAAATCGCCAATAGATAAGACCATTTTACAATTTGGGCCCAAGTTAGAAGCAGAGCCTAAGGTGTAAATTATCGATAGTCCATATCTCGGAAACTATAAGAGATAATTCAATTTGGCAACCGGCAATGTAATTAGCATGCCGAATATTACTTGGAATGTGAATTGGAACGAAATCGCCAATAGATAAGACCATTTTACAATTTGGGCCCAAGTTAGAAGCAGAGCCTAAGGTGTAAATTATCGATAGTCCATATCTCGGAAACTATAAGAGATAATGCAATTTGGCAACCGGCAATGTAATTAGCATGCCGAATATTACTTGGAATGTGAATTGGAACGAAATCGCCAATAGGTAAGACCATTTTACAATTTGGGCCCAAGTTAGAAGCAGAGCCTAAGGTGTAAATTATCGATAGTCCATATCTCGGAAACTATAAGAGATAATACAATTTGGCAACCGGCAATGTAATTAGCATGCCGAATATTATTTGGAATGTGAATTGGAACGAAATGGCCAATAGATAAGACCATTTTACAATTTGGGAGCAAGTTAGAAGCAGAGCCTAAGGTGTAAATTATCGATAGTCCATATCTCGGAAACTATAAGAGATAATGCAATTTGGCAACCGGCAATGTAATTAGCATGCCGAATATAACTTGGAATGTGAATTGGAACGAAATCGCCAATAGATAAGACCATTTTACAATTTGGGCCCAAGTTAGAAGCAGAGCCTATGGTGTAAATTATCGATAGTCCATATCTCGGAAACTATAAGAGATAATGCAATTTGGCAACCGGAAATGTAATTAGCATGCCCAATATTACTTGGAATGTGAATTGGAACGAAATCGCCAATAGGTAAGACCATTTTACAATTTGGGCCCAAGTTAGAAGCAGAGCCTAAGGTGTAAATTATCGATAGTCCATATCTCGGAAACTATAAGAGATAATACAATTTGGCAACCGGCAATGTAATTAGCATGCCGAATATTATTTGGAATGTGAATTGGAACGAAATGGCCAATAGATAAGACCATTTTACAATTTGGGAGCAAGTTAGAAGCAGAGCCTAAGGTGTAAATTATCGATAGTCCATATCTCGGAAACTATAAGAGATAATGCAATTTGGCAACCGGCAATGTAATTAGCATGCCGAATATAACTTGGAATGTGAATTGGAACGAAATCGCCAATAGATAAGACCATTTTACAATTTGGGCCCAAGTTAGAAGCAGAGCCTATGGTGTAAATTATCGATAGTCCATATCTCGGAAACTATAAGAGATAATGCAATTTGGCAACCGGCAATGTAATTAGCATGCCGAATATAACTTGGAATGTGAATTGGAACGAAATCGCCAATAGATAAGACCATTTTACAATTTGGGCCCAAGTTAGAAGCAGAGCCTAAGGTGTAAATTATCGATAGTCCATATCTCGGAAACTATAAGAGATAATGCAATTTGGCAACCGGCAATGTAATTTGCATGCCGAATATTACTTGGAATGTGAATTGGAACGAAATCGCCAATAGATAAGACCATTTTACAATTTGGGCCCAAGTTAGAAGCAGAGCCTAAGGTGTAAATTATCGATAGTCCATATCTCGGAAACTATAAGGGATAATGCAATTTGGCAACCGGCAATGTAATTAGCATGCCGAATATTACTTGGAATGTGAATTGGAACGAAATCGCCAATAGATAAGACCATTTTACAATTTGAGCCCAAGTTAGAAGCAGAGCCTAAGGTGTAAATTATCGATAGTCCATATCTCGGAAACTATAAGAGATAATGCAATTTGGCAACCGGCAATGTAATTAGCATGCCGAATATTACTTGGAATGTGAATTGGAACGAAATCACCAATAGATAAGACCATTTTACAATTTGGGCCCAAGTTAGAAGCAGAGCCTAAGGTGTAAATTATCGATTGTCCATATCTCGGAAACTATAAGAGATAATGCAATTTGGCAACCGGCAATGTAATTAGCATGCCGAATATTACTTGGAATGTGAATTGGAACGAAATCGCCAATAGATAAGACCATTTTACAATTTGGGCCCAAGTTAGAAGCAGAGCCTAAGGTGTAAATTATCGATAGTCCATATCTCGGAAACTATAAGAGATAATGCAATTTGGCAACCGGCAATGTAATTAGCATGCCGAATATTACTTGGAATGTGAATTGGAACGAAATCGCCAATAGATAAGACCATTTTACAATTTGGGCCCCAGTTAGAAGCAGAGCCTAAGGTGTAAATTATCGATAGTCCATATCTCGGAAACTATAAGAGATAATGCAATTTGGCAACCGGCAATGTAATTAGCATGCCGAATATTACTTGGAATGTGAATTGGAACGAAATCGCCAATAGATAAGACCATTTTACAATTTGGACCCAAGTTAGAAGCAGAGCCTAAGGTGTAAATTATTGATAGTCCATATCTCGGAAACTATAAGAGATAATGCAATTTCGCAACCGGCAATGTAATTAGCATGCCGAATATCACTTGGAATGTGAATTGGGACGAAATCGCCAATAGATAAGACCATTTTACAATTTGGGCCCAAGTTAGAAGCAGAGCCTAAGGTGTAAATTATCGATAGTCCATATCTCGGAAACTATAAGAGATAATGCAATTTGGCAACCGGCAATGTAATTAGCATGCCGAATATTACTTGGAATGTGAATTGGAACGAAATCGCCAATAGATAAGACCATTTTACAATTTGGGCCCAAGTTAGAAGCAGAGCCTAAGGTGTAAATTATCGATAGTCCATATCTCGGAAACTATAAGAGATAATGCAATTTGGCAACCGGCAATGTAATTAGCATGCCGAATATTACTTGGAATGTGAATTGGAACGAAATCGCCAATAGGTAAGACCATTTTACAATTTGGGCCCAAGTTAGAAGCAGAGCCTAAGGTGTAAATTATCGATAGTCCATATCTCGGAAACTATAAGAGATAATACAATTTGGCAACCGGCAATGTAATTAGCATGCCGAATATTATTTGGAATGTGAATTGGAACGAAATGGCCAATAGATAAGACCATTTTACAATTTGGGAGCAAGTTAGAAGCAGAGCCTAAGGTGTAAATTATCGATAGTCCATATCTCGGAAACTATAAGAGATAATGCAATTTCGCAACCGGCAATGTAATTAGCATGCCGAATATCACTTGGAATGTGAATTGGGACGAAATCGCCAAAATATAAGACCATTTTACAATTTGGGCCCAAGTTAGAAGCAGAGCCTAAGGTGTAAATTATCGATAGTCCATATCTCTGAAACTATAAGAGATAATGCAATTTGGCAACCGGCAATTAAGCAGAGCCTAAGGTGTAAATTATCGATAGTCCATATCTCGGAAACTATAAGAGATAATGCAATTTGGCAACCGGCAATGTAATTAGCATGCCGAATATTACTTGGAATGTGAATTGGAACGAAATCGCCAATAGATAAGACCATTTTACAATTTGGGCCCAAGTTAGAAGCAGAGCCTAAGGTGTAAATTATCGATAGTCCATATCTCGGAAACTATAAGAGATAATGCAATTTGGCAACCGGCAATGTAATTAGCATGCCGAATATTACTTGGAGTGTGAATTGGAACGAAATCGCCAATAGATAAGACCATTTTACAATTTGGGCCCAAGTTAGAAGCAGAGCCCAAGGTGTAAATTATCGATAGTCCATATCTCGGAAACTATAAGAGATAATGCAATTTGGCAACCGGCAATGTAATTAGCATGCCGAATATTTCTTGAAATGTGAATTGGAACGAAATCGCCAATAGATAAGACCATTTTACAATTTGGACCCAAGTTAGAAGCAGAGCCTAAGGTGTAAATTATTGATAGTCCATATCTCGGAAACTATAAGAGATAATACAATTTCGCAACCGGCAATGTAATTAGCATGCCGAATATCACTTGGAATGTGAATTGGGACGAAATCGCCAATAGATAAGACCATTTTACAATTTGGGCCCAAGTTAGAAGCAGAGCCTAAGGTGTAAATTATCGATAGTCCATATCTCGGAAACTATAAGAGATAATGCAATTTGGCAACCGGCAATGTAATTAGCATGCCGAATATTACTTGGAATGTGAATTGGAACGAAATCGCCAATAGATAAGACCATTTTACAATTTGGGCCCCAGTTAGAAGCAGAGCCTAAGGTGTAAATTATCGATAGTCCATATCTCGGAAACTATAAGAGATAATGCAATTTGGCAACCGGCAATGTAATTAGCATGCCGAATATTACTTGGAATGTGAATTGGAACGAAATCGCCAATAGATAAGACCATTTTACAATTTGGACCCAAGTTAGAAGCAGAGCCTAAGGTGTAAATTATTGATAGTCCATATCTCGGAAACTATAAGAGATAATGCAATTTCGCAACCGGCAATGTAATTAGCATGCCGAATATCACTTGGAATGTGAATTGGGACGAAATCGCCAATAGATAAGACCATTTTACAATTTGGGCCCAAGTTAGAAGCAGAGCCTAAGGTGTAAATTATCGATAGTCCATATCTCGGCAACTATAAGAGATAATGCAATTTGGTAACCGGCAATGTAATTAGCATGCCGAATATTACTTGGAATGTGAATTGGAACGAAATCGCCAATAGATAAGACCATTTTACAATTTGGGCCCAAGTTAGAAGCAGAGCCTAAGGTGTAAATTATCGATAGTCCATATCTCGGAAACTATAAGAGATAATGCAATTTGGCAACCGGCAATGTAATTAGCATGCCGAATATTACTTGGAATGTGAATTGGAACGAAATCGCCAATAGGTAAGACCATTTTACAATTTGGGCCCAAGTTAGAAGCAGAGCCTAAGGTGTAAATTATCGATAGTCCATATCTCGGAAACTATAAGAGATAATACAATTTGGCAACCGGCAATGTAATTAGCATGCCGAATATTATTTGGAATGTGAATTGGAACGAAATGGCCAATAGATAAGACCATTTTACAATTTGGGAGCAAGTTAGAAGCAGAGCCTAAGGTGTAAATTATCGATAGTCCATATCTCGGAAACTATAAGAGATAATGCAATTTGGCAACCGGCAATGTAATTAGCATGCCGAATATAACTTGGAATGTGAATTGGAACGAAATCGCCAATAGATAAGACCATTTTACAATTTGGGCCCAAGTTAGAAGCAGAGCCTATGGTGTAAATTATCGATAGTCCATATCTCGGAAACTATAAGAGATAATGCAATTTGGCAACCGGAAATGTAATTAGCATGCCCAATATTACTTGGAATGTGAATTGGAACGAAATCGCCAATAGGTAAGACCATTTTACAATTTGGGCCCAAGTTAGAAGCAGAGCCTAAGGTGTAAATTATCGATAGTCCATATCTCGGAAACTATAAGAGATAATACAATTTGGCAACCGGCAATGTAATTAGCATGCCGAATATTATTTGGAATGTGAATTGGAACGAAATGGCCAATAGATAAGACCATTTTACAATTTGGGAGCAAGTTAGAAGCAGAGCCTAAGGTGTAAATTATCGATAGTCCATATCTCGGAAACTATAAGAGATAATGCAATTTGGCAACCGGCAATGTAATTAGCATGCCGAATATAACTTGGAATGTGAATTGGAACGAAATCGCCAATAGATAAGACCATTTTACAATTTGGGCCCAAGTTAGAAGCAGAGCCTATGGTGTAAATTATCGATAGTCCATATCTCGGAAACTATAAGAGATAATGCAATTTGGCAACCGGCAATGTAATTAGCATGCCGAATATAACTTGGAATGTGAATTGGAACGAAATCGCCAATAGATAAGACCATTTTACAATTTGGGCCCAAGTTAGAAGCAGAGCCTAAGGTGTAAATTATCGATAGTCCATATCTCGGAAACTATAAGAGATAATGCAATTTGGCAACCGGCAATGTAATTTGCATGCCGAATATTACTTGGAATGTGAATTGGAACGAAATCGCCAATAGATAAGACCATTTTACAATTTGGGCCCAAGTTAGAAGCAGAGCCTAAGGTGTAAATTATCGATAGTCCATATCTCGGAAACTATAAGGGATAATGCAATTTGGCAACCGGAAATGTAATTAGCATGCCGAATATTACTTGGAATGTGAATTGGAACGAAATCGCCAATAGATAAGACCATTTTACAATTTGAGCCCAAGTTAGAAGCAGAGCCTAAGGTGTAAATTATCGATAGTCCATATCTCGGAAACTATAAGAGATAATGCAATTTGGCAACCGGCAATGTAATTAGCATGCCGAATATTACTTGGAATGTGAATTGGAACGAAATCACCAATAGATAAGACCATTTTACAATTTGGGCCCAAGTTAGAAGCAGAGCCTAAGGTGTAAATTATCGATTGTCCATATCTCGGAAACTATAAGAGATAATGCAATTTGGCAACCGGCAATGTAATTAGCATGCCGAATATTACTTGGAATGTGAATTGGAACGAAATCGCCAATAGATAAGACCATTTTACAATTTGGGCCCAAGTTAGAAGCAGAGCCTAAGGTGTAAATTATCGATAGTCCATATCTCGGAAACTATAAGAGATAATGCAATTTGGCAACCGGCAATGTAATTAGCATGCCGAATATTACTTGGAGTGTGAATTGGAACGAAATCGCCAATAGATAAGACCATTTTACAATTTGGGCCCAAGTTAGAAGCAGAGCCCAAGGTGTAAATTATCGATAGTCCATATCTCGGAAACTATAAGAGATAATGCAATTTGGCAACCGGCAATGTAATTAGCATGCCGAATATTTCTTGAAATGTGAATTGGAACGAAATCGCCAATAGATAAGACCATTTTACAATTTGGACCCAAGTTAGAAGCAGAGCCTAAGGTGTAAATTATTGATAGTCCATATCTCGGAAACTATAAGAGATAATACAATTTCGCAACCGGCAATGTAATTAGCATGCCGAATATCACTTGGAATGTGAATTGGGACGAAATCGCCAATAGATAAGACCATTTTACAATTTGGGCCCAAGTTAGAAGCAGAGCCTAAGGTGTAAATTATCGATAGTCCATATCTCGGAAACTATAAGAGATAATGCAATTTGGCAACCGGCAATGTAATTAGCATGCCGAATATTACTTGGAATGTGAATTGGAACGAAATCGCCAATAGATAAGACCATTTTACAATTTGGGCCCCAGTTAGAAGCAGAGCCTAAGGTGTAAATTATCGATAGTCCATATCTCGGAAACTATAAGAGATAATGCAATTTGGCAACCGGCAATGTAATTAGCATGCCGAATATTACTTGGAATGTGAATTGGAACGAAATCGCCAATAGATAAGACCATTTTACAATTTGGACCCAAGTTAGAAGCAGAGCCTAAGGTGTAAATTATTGATAGTCCATATCTCGGAAACTATAAGAGATAATGCAATTTCGCAACCGGCAATGTAATTAGCATGCCGAATATCACTTGGAATGTGAATTGGGACGAAATCGCCAATAGATAAGACCATTTTACAATTTGGGCCCAAGTTAGAAGCAGAGCCTAAGGTGTAAATTATCGATAGTCCATATCTCGGCAACTATAAGAGATAATGCAATTTGGTAACCGGCAATGTAATTAGCATGCCGAATATTACTTGGAATGTGAATTGGAACGAAATCGCCAATAGATAAGACCATTTTACAATTTGGGCCCAAGTTAGAAGCAGAGCCTAAGGTGTAAATTATCGATAGTCCATATCTCGGAAACTATAAGAGATAATGCAATTTGGCAACCGGCAATGTAATTAGCATGCCGAATATTACTTGGAATGTGAATTGGAACGAAATCGCCAATAGGTAAGACCATTTTACAATTTGGGCCCAAGTTAGAAGCAGAGCCTAAGGTGTAAATTATCGATAGTCCATATCTCGGAAACTATAAGAGATAATACAATTTGGCAACCGGCAATGTAATTAGCATGCCGAATATTATTTGGAATGTGAATTGGAACGAAATGGCCAATAGATAAGACCATTTTACAATTTGGGAGCAAGTTAGAAGCAGAGCCTAAGGTGTAAATTATCGATAGTCCATATCTCGGAAACTATAAGAGATAATGCAATTTGGCAACCGGCAATGTAATTAGCATGCCGAATATAACTTGGAATGTGAATTGGAACGAAATCGCCAATAGATAAGACCATTTTACAATTTGGGCCCAAGTTAGAAGCAGAGCCTATGGTGTAAATTATCGATAGTCCATATCTCGGAAACTATAAGAGATAATGCAATTTGGCAACCGGAAATGTAATTAGCATGCCCAATATTACTTGGAATGTGAATTGGAACGAAATCGCCAATAGGTAAGACCATTTTACAATTTGGGCCCAAGTTAGAAGCAGAGCCTAAGGTGTAAATTATCGATAGTCCATATCTCGGAAACTATAAGAGATAATACAATTTGGCAACCGGCAATGTAATTAGCATGCCGAATATTATTTGGAATGTGAATTGGAACGAAATGGCCAATAGATAAGACCATTTTACAATTTGGGAGCAAGTTAGAAGCAGAGCCTAAGGTGTAAATTATCGATAGTCCATATCTCGGAAACTATAAGAGATAATGCAATTTGGCAACCGGCAATGTAATTAGCATGCCGAATATAACTTGGAATGTGAATTGGAACGAAATCGCCAATAGATAAGACCATTTTACAATTTGGGCCCAAGTTAGAAGCAGAGCCTATGGTGTAAATTATCGATAGTCCATATCTCGGAAACTATAAGAGATAATGCAATTTGGCAACCGGCAATGTAATTAGCATGCCGAATATAACTTGGAATGTGAATTGGAACGAAATCGCCAATAGATAAGACCATTTTACAATTTGGGCCCAAGTTAGAAGCAGAGCCTAAGGTGTAAATTATCGATAGTCCATATCTCGGAAACTATAAGAGATAATGCAATTTGGCAACCGGCAATGTAATTTGCATGCCGAATATTACTTGGAATGTGAATTGGAACGAAATCGCCAATAGATAAGACCATTTTACAATTTGGGCCCAAGTTAGAAGCAGAGCCTAAGGTGTAAATTATCGATAGTCCATATCTCGGAAACTATAAGGGATAATGCAATTTGGCAACCGGCAATGTAATTAGCATGCCGAATATTACTTGGAATGTGAATTGGAACGAAATCGCCAATAGATAAGACCATTTTACAATTTGAGCCCAAGTTAGAAGCAGAGCCTAAGGTGTAAATTATCGATAGTCCATATCTCGGAAACTATAAGAGATAATGCAATTTGGCAACCGGCAATGTAATTTGCATGCCGAATATTACTTGGAATGTGAATTGGAACGAAATCGCCAATAGATAAGACCATTTTACAATTAGGGCCCAAGTTAGAAGCAGAGCCTAAGGTGTAAATTATTGATAGTCCATATCTCGGAAACTATAAGAGATAATGCAATTTCGCAACCGGCAATGTAATTAGCATGCCGAATATCACTTGGAATGTGAATTGGGACGAAATCGCCAAAATATAAGACCATTTTACAATTTGGGCCCAAGTTAGAAGCAGAGCCTAAGGTGTAAATTATCGATAGTCCATATCTCTGAAACTATAAGAGATAATGCAATTTGGCAACCGGCAATTAAGCAGAGCCTAAGGTGTAAATTATCGATAGTCCATATCTCGGAAACTATAAGAGATAATGCAATTTGGCAACCGGCAATGTAATTAGCATGCCGAATATTACTTGGAATGTGAATTGGAACGAAATCGCCAATAGATAAGACCATTTTACAATTTGTTCCCAAGTTAGAAGCAGAGCCTAAGGTGTAAATTATCGATAGTCCATATCTCGGAAACTATAAGAGATAATGCAATTTGGCAACCGGCAATGTAATTAGCATGCCGAATATTACTTGGAATGTGAATTGGAACGAAATCACCAATAGATAAGACCATTTTACAATTTGGGCCCAAGTTAGAAGCAGAGCCTAAGGTGTAAATTATCGATTGTCCATATCTCGGAAACTATAAGAGATAATGCAATTTGGCAACCGGCAATGTAATTAGCATGCCGAATATTACTTGGAATGTGAATTGGAACGAAATCGCCAATAGATAAGACCATTTTACAATTTGGGCCCAAGTTAGAAGCAGAGCCTAAGGTGTAAATTATCGATAGTCCATATCTCGGAAACTATAAGAGATAATGCAATTTTTCAACCGGCAATGTAATTAGCATGCCGAATATTACTTGGAATGTCAATTGGAACGAAATCGCCAATAGATAAGACCATTTTACAATTTGGGCCCAAGTTAGAAGCAGAGCCTAAGGTGTAAATTATCGATAGTCCATATCTCGGAAACTATAAGAGATAATGCAATTTGGCAACCGGCAATGTAATTAGCATGCCGAATATTTCTTGAAATGTGAATTGGAACGAAATCGCCAATAGATAAGACCATTTTACAATTTGGACCCAAGTTAGAAGCAGAGCCTAAGGTGTAAATTATTGATAGTCCATATCTCGGAAACTATAAGAGATAATACAATTTCGCAACCGGCAATGTAATTAGCATGCCGAATATCACTTGGAATGTGAATTGGGACGAAATCGCCAATAGATAAGACCATTTTACAATTTGGGCCCAAGTTAGAAGCAGAGCCTAAGGTGTAAATTATCGATAGTCCATATCTCGGAAACTATAAGAGATAATGCAATTTGGCAACCGGCAATGTAATTAGCATGCCGAATATTACTTGGAATGTGAATTGGAACGAAATCGCCAATAGATAAGACCATTTTACAATTTGGGCCCAAGTTAGAAGCAGAGCCTAAGGTGTAAATTATCGATAGTCCATATCTCGGAAACTATAAGAGATAATGCAATTTGGCAACCGGCAATGTAATTAGCATGCCGAATATTACTTGGAATGTGAATTGGAACGAAATCGCCAATAGATAAGACCATTTTACAATTTGGACCCAAGTTAGAAGCAGAGCCTAAGGTGTAAATTATTGATAGTCCATATCTCGGAAACTATAAGAGATAATGCAATTTCGCAACCGGCAATGTAATTAGCATGCCGAATATCACTTGGAATGTGAATTGGGACGAAATCGCCAATAGATAAGACCATTTTACAATTTGGGCCCAAGTTAGAAGCAGAGCCTAAGGTGTAAATTATCGATAGTCCATATCTCGGAAACTATAAGAGATAATGCAATTTGGCAACCGGCAATGTAATTAGCATGCCGAATATTACTTGGAATGTGAATTGGAACGAAATCGCCAATAGATAAGACCATTTTACAATTTGGGCCCAAGTTAGAAGCAGAGCCTAAGGTGTAAATTATCGATAGTCCATATCTCGGAAACTATAAGAGATAATACAATTTGGCAACCGGCAATGTAATTAGCATGCCGAATATTATTTGGAATGTGAATTGGAACGAAATGGCCAATAGATAAGACCATTTTACAATTTGGGAGCAAGTTAGAAGCAGAGCCTAAGGTGTAAATTATCGATAGTCCATATCTCGGAAACTATAAGAGATAATGCAATTTGGCAACCGGCAATGTAATTAGCATGCCGAATATAACTTGGAATGTGAATTGGAACGAAATCGAAAATAGATAAGACCATTTTAGAATTTGGGCCCAAGTTAGAAGCAGAGCCTATGGTGTAAATTATCGATAGTCCATATCTCGGAAACTATAAGAGATAATGCAATTTGGCAACCGGAAATGTAATTAGCATGCCCAATATTACTTGGAATGTGAATTGGAACGAAATCGCCAATAGATAAGACCATTTTACAATTTGGGCCCAAGTTAGAAGCAGAGCCTAAGGTGTATATTATCGATAGTCCATATCTCGGAAACTATAAGAGATAATGCAATTTGGCAACCGGCAATGTAATTAGCATGCCGAATATTACTTGGAATGTGAATTGGAACGAAATCGCCAATAGATAAGACCATTTTACAATTTGGACCCAAGTTAGAAGCAGAGCCTAAGGTGTAAATTATTGATAGTCCATATCTCGGAAACTATAAGAGATAATGCAATTTCGCAACCGGCAATGTAATTAGCATGCCGAATATCACTTGGAATGTGAATTGGAACGAAATCGCCAATAGGTAAGACCATTTTACAATTTGGGCCCAAGTTAGAAGCAGAGCCTAAGGTGTAAATTATCGATAGTCCATATCTCGGAAACTATAAGAGATAATGCAATTTGGCAACCGGCAATGTAATTAGCATGCCGAATATTACTTGGAATGTGAATTGGAACGAAATCGCCAATAGGTAAGACCATTTTACAATTTGGGCACAAGTTAGAAGCAGAGCCTAAGGTGTAAATTATCGATAGTCCATATCTCGGAAACTATAAGAGATAATACAATTTGGCAAACGGCAATGTAATTAGCATGCCGAATATTACTTGGAATGTGAATTGGAACGAAATCGCCAATAGATAAGACCATTTTACAATTTGGACCCAAGTTAGAAGCAGAGCCTAAGGTGTAAATTATTGATAGTCCATATCTCGGAAACTATAAGAGATAATGCAATTTCGCAACCGGCAATGTAATTAGCATGCCGAATATCACTTGGAATGTGAATTGGGACGAAATCGCCAATAGATAAGACCATTTTACAATTTGGGCCCAAGTTAGAAGCAGAGCCTAAGGTGTAAATTATCGATAGTCCATATCTCGGAAACTATAAGAGATAATGCAATTTGGCAACCGGCAATGTAATTAGCATGCCGAATATTACTTGGAATGTGAATTGGAACGAAATCGCCAATAGATAAGACCATTTTACAATTTGGGCCCAAGTTAGAAGCAGAGCCTAAGGTGTAAATTATCGATAGTCCATATCTCGGAAACTATAAGAGATAATGCAATTTGGCAACCGGCAATGTAATTAGCATGCCGAATATTACTTGGAATGTGAATTGGAACGAAATCGCCAATAGGTAAGACCATTTTACAATTTGGGCCCAAGTTAGAAGCAGAGCCTAAGGTGTAAATTATCGATAGTCCATATCTCGGAAACTATAAGAGATAATACAATTTGGCAACCGGCAATGTAATTAGCATGCCGAATATTATTTGGAATGTGAATTGGAACGAAATGGCCAATAGATAAGACCATTTTACAATTTGGGAGCAAGTTAGAAGCAGAGCCTAAGGTGTAAATTATCGATAGTCCATATCTCGGAAACTATAAGAGATAATGCAATTTGGCAACCGGCAATGTAATTAGCATGCCGAATATAACTTGGAATGTGAATTGGAACGAAATCGCCAATAGATAAGACCATTTTAGAATTTGGGCCCAAGTTAGAAGCAGAGCCTATGGTGTAAATTATCGATAGTCCATATCTCGGAAACTATAAGAGATAATGCAATTTGGCAACCGGAAATGTAATTAGCATGCCCAATATTACTTGGAATGTGAATTGGAACGAAATCGCCAATAGATAAGACCATTTTACAATTTGGGCCCAAGTTAGAAGCAGAGCCTAAGGTGTATATTATCGATAGTCCATATCTCGGAAACTATAAGAGATAATGCAATTTGGCAACCGGCAATGTAATTAGCATGCCGAATATTACTTGGAATGTGAATTGGAACGAAATCGCAAATAGATAAGACCATTTTACAATTTGGACCCAAGTTAGAAGCAGAGCCTAAGGTGTAAATTATTGATAGTCCATATCTCGGAAACTATAAGAGATAATGCAATTTCGCAACCGGCAATGTAATTAGCATGCCGAATATCACTTGGAATGTGAATTGGAACGAAATCGCCAATAGGTAAGACCATTTTACAATTTGGGCCCAAGTTAGAAGCAGAGCCTAAGGTGTAAATTATCGATAGTCCATATCTCGGAAACTATAAGAGATAATGCAATTTGGCAACCGGCAATGTAATTAGCATGCCGAATATTACTTGGAATGTGAATTGGAACGAAATCGCCAATAGGTAAGACCATTTTACAATTTGGGCCCAAGTTAGAAGCAGAGCCTAAGGTGTAAATTATCGATAGTCCATATCTCGGAAACTATAAGAGATAATAAAATTTGGCAAACGGCAATGTAATTAGCATGCCGAATATTACTTGGAATGTGAATTGGAACGAAATCGCCAATAGATAAGACCATTTTACAATTTGGGAGCAAGTTAGAAGCAGAGCCTAAGGTGTAAATTATCGATAGTCCATATCTCGGAAACTATAAGAGATAATGCAATTTGGCAACCGGCAATGTAATTAGCATGCCGAATATTACTTGGAATGTGAATTGGAACGATATCGCCAATAGATAAGACCATTTTACAATTTGGGCCCAAGTTAGAAGCAGAGCCTATGGTGTAAATTATCGATAGTCCATATCCCGGAAACTATAAGAGATAATGCAATTTGGCAACCGGCAATGTAATTAGCATGCCCAATATTACTTGGAATGTGAATTGGAACGAAATCGCCAATAGATAAGACCATTTTACAATTTGGGCCCAAGTTAGAAGCAGAGCCTAAGGTGTAAATTATCGATAGTCCATATCTCGGAAACTATAAGAGATAATTCAATTTGGCAACCGGCAATGTAATTAGCATGCCAAATATTACTTGGAATGTGAATTGGAACGAAATCGCCAATAGATAAGACCATTTTACAATTTGGGCCCAAGTTAGAAGCAGAGCCTAAGGTGTAAATTATCGATAGTCCATATCTCGGAAACTATAAGAGATAATGCAATTTGGCAACCGGCAATGTAGTTAGCATGCCGAATATAACTTGGAATGTGAATTGGAACGAAATCGCCAATAGATAAGACCATTTTACAATTTGGGAGCAAGTTAGAAGCAGAGCCTAAGGTGTAAATTATCGATAGTCCATATCTCGGAAACTATAAGAGATAATGCAATTTGGTAACCGGCAATGTAATTAGCATGCCGAATATTACTTGGAATGTGAATTGGAACGAAATCGCCAATAGATAAGACCATTTTACAATTTGGGCCCAAGTTAGAAGCAGAGCCTATGGTGTAAATTATCGATAGTCCATATCTCGGAAACTATAAGAGATAATGCAATTTGGCAACCGGCAATGTAATTAGCATGCCGAATATTACTTGGAATGTGAATTGGAACGAAATCGCCAATAGATAAGACCATATTACAATTTGGGCCCAAGTTAGAAGCAGAGCCTAAGGTGTAAATTATCGATAGTCCATATCTCGGAAACTATAAGAGATAATGCAATTTGGCAACCGGCAATGTAAATAGCATGCCGAATATTACTTGGAATGTGAATTGGAACGAAATCGCCAATAGATAAGACCATTTTACAATTTGGGCCCAAGTTAGAAGCAGAGCCTAAGGTGTAAATTATCGATAGTCCATATCTCGGAAACTATAAGAGATAATGCAATTTATTAGAAGCAGAGCCTAAGGTGTAAATTATCGATAGTCCATATCTAGGAAACTATAAGAGATAATGCAATTTGGCAACCGGCAATGTAATTAGCATGCCGAATATTACTTGGAATGTGAATTGGAACGAAATCGCCAATAGATAAGACCATTTTACAATTTGGGCCCAAGTTAGAAGCAGAGCCTAAGGTGTAAATTATCGATAGTCCATATCTCGGAAACTATAAGAGATAATGCAATTTGGCAACCGGCAATGTAATTAGCATGCCGAATATTACTTGGAATGTGAATTGGAACGACATCGCCAATAGATAAGACCATTTTACAATTTGGGCCCAAGTTAGAAGCAGAGCCTAAGGTGTAAATTATCGATAGTCCATATCTCGGAAACTATAAGAGATAATGCAATTTCGCAACCGGCAATGTAATTAGCATGCCGAATATTACTTGGAGTGTGAATTGGAACGAAATCGCCAATAGATAAGACCATTTTACAATTTGGGCCCAAGTTAGAAGCAGAGCCTAAGGTGTAAATTATCGATAGTCCATATCTCGGAAACTATAAGAGATAATCCAATTTGGCAACCGGCAATGTAATTAGCATGCCGAATATTACTTGGAATGTGAATTGGAACGAAATCGCCAATAGATAAGACCATTTTACAATTTGGGCCCAAGTTAGAAGCAGAGCCTAAGGTGTAAATTATCGATAGTCCATATCTCGGAAACTATAAGAGATAATGCAATTTGGCAACCGGCAATGTAATTAGCATGCCGAATATTACTTGGAATGTGAATTGGAACGAAATCGCCAATAGATAAGACCATTTTACAATTTGGGCCCAAGTTAGAAGCAGAGCCTAAGGTGTAAATTATCGATAGTCCATATCTCGGAAACTATAAGAGATAATGCAATTTGGCAACCGGCAATGTAATTAGCATGCCGAATATTACTTAGAATGTGAATTGGAACGAAATCGCCAATAGATAAGACCATTTTACAATTTGGGCCCAAGTTAGAAGCAGAGCCTAAGGTGTAAATTATCGATAGTCCATATCTCGGAAACTATAAGAGAAAATGCAATTTGGCAACCGGCAATGTAATTAGCATGCCGAATATTACTTGGAATGTGAATTGGAACGAAATCGCCAATAGATAAGACCATTTTACAATTTGGGCCCAAGTTAGAAGCAGAGCCTAAGGTGTAAATTATCGATAGTCCATATCTCGGAAACTATAAGAGATAATGCAATTTGGCAACCGGCAATGTAATTAGCATGCCGAATATTACTTGGAATGTGAATTGGAACGAAATCGCCAATAGATAAGACCATTTTACAATTTGGGCCCAAGTTAGAAGCAGAGCCTAAGGTGTAAATTATCGATAGTCCATATCTCGGAAACTATAAGAGATAATGCAATTTCGCAACCGGCAATGTAATTAGCATGCCGAATATCACTTGGAATGTGAATTGGGACGAAATCGCCAATAGATAAGACCATTTTACAATTTGGGCCCAAGTTAGAAGCAGAGCCTAAGGTGTAAATTATCGATAGTCCATATCTCGGAAACTATAAGAGATAATGCAATTTGGCAACCGGCAATGTAATTAGCATGCCGAATATTACTTGGAATGTGAATTGGAACGAGATCGCCAATAGATAAGACCATTTTACAATTTGGGCCCAAGTTAGAAGCAGAGCCTAAGGTGTAAATTATCGATAGTCCATATCTCGGAAACTATAAGAGATAATGCAATTTGGCAACCGGCAATGTAATTAGCATGCCGAATATTACTTGGAATGTGAATTGGAACGAAATCGCCAATAGATAAGACCATTTTACAATTTGGGCCCAAGTTAGAAGCAGAGCCTAAGGTGTAAATTATCGATATTCCATATCTCGGAAACTATAAGAGATAATGTAATTTGGCAACCGGCAATGTAATTAGCATGCCGAATATTACTTGGAATGTGAATTGCAACTAAATCGCCAATAGATAAGACCATTTTACAATTTGGGCCCAAGTTAGAAGCAGAGCCTAAGGTGTAAATTATCGATAGTCCATATCTCGGAAACTATAAGAGATAATGCAATTTGGCAACCGGCAATGTAATTAGCATGCCGAATATTACTTGGAATGTGAATTGGAACGAAATCGCCAATAGATAAGACCATTTTACAATTTGGGCCCAAGTTAGAAGCAGAGCCTAAGGTGTAAATTATCGATAGTCCATATCTCGGAAACTATAAGAGATAATGCAATTTGGCAACCGGCAATGTAATTAGCATGCCGAATATTACTTGGAATGTGAATTGGAACGAAATTGCCAATAGATAAGACCATTTTACAATTTGGGCCCAAGTTAGAAGCAGAGCCTAAGGTGTAAATTATCGATAGTCCATATCTCGGAAACTATAAGAGATAATGCAATTTGGCAACCGGCAATGTAATTAGCATGCCGAATATTACTTGGAATGTGAATTGGAACGAAATCGCCAATAGATAAGACCATTTTACAATTTGGGCCCAAGTTAGAAGCAGAGCCTAAGGTGTAAATTATCGATAGTCCATATCTCGGAAACTATAAGAGATAATTCAATTTGGCAACCGGCAATGTAATTAGCATGCCGAATATTACTTGGAATGTGAATTGGAACGAAATCGCCAATAGATAAGACCATTTTACAATTTGGGCCCAAGTTAGAAGCAGAGCCTAAGGTGTAAATTATCGATAGTCCATATCTCGGAAACTATAAGAGATAATGCAATTTGGCAACCGGCAATGTAATTAGCATGCCGAATATTACTTGGAATGTGAATTGGAACGAAATCGCCAATAGATAAGACCATTTTACAATTTGGGCCCAAGTTAGAAGCAGAGCCTAAGGTGTAAATTATCGATAGTCCATATCTCGGAAACTATAAGAGATAATGCAATTTCGCAACCGGCAATGTAATTAGCATGCCGAATATCACTTGGAATGTGAATTGGGACGAAATCGCCAATAGATAAGACCATTTTACAATTTGGGCCCAAGTTAGAAGCAGAGCCTAAGGTGTAAATTATCGATAGTCCATATCTAGGAAACTATAAGAGATAATGCAATTTGGCAACCGGCAATGTAATTAGCATGCCGAATATTACTTGGAATGTGAATTGGAACGAAATCGCCAATAGATAAGACCATTTTACAATTTGGGCCCAAGTTAGAAGCAGAGCCTAAGGTGTAAATTATCGATAGTCCATATCTCGGAAACTATAAGAGATAATGCAATTTGGCAACCGGCAATGTAATTAGCATGCCGAATATTACTTGGAATGTGAATTGGAACGAAATCGCCAATAGATAAGACCATTTTACAATTTGGGCCCAAGTTAGAAGCAGAGCCTAAGGTGTAAATTATCGATAGTCCATATCTCGGAAACTATAAGAGATAATGCAATTTCGCAACCGGCAATGTAATTAGCATGCCGAATATTACCTGGAGTGTGAATTGGAACGAAATCGCCAATAGATAAGACCATTTTACAATTTGGGCCCAAGTTAGAAGCAGAGCCTAAGGTGTAAATTATCGATAGTCCATATCTCGGAAACTATAAGAGATAATGCAATTTGGCAACCGGCAATGTAATTAGCATGCCGAATATTACTTGGAATGTGAATTGGAACGAGATCGCCAATAGATAAGACCATTTTACAATTTGGGCCCAAGTTAGAAGCAGAGCCTAAGGTGTAAATTATCGATAGTCCATATCTCGGAAACTATAAGAGATAATGCAATTTGGCAACCGGCAATGTAATTAGCATGCCGAATATTACTTGGAATGTGAATTGGAACGAAATCGCCAATAGATAAGACCATTTTACAATTTGGGCCCAAGTTAGAAGCAGAGCCTAAGGTGTAAATTATCGATATTCCATATCTCGGAAACTATAAGAGATAATGCAATTTGGCAACCGGCAATGTAATTAGCATGCCGAATATTACTTGGAATGTGAATTGCAACTAAATCGCCAATAGATAAGACCATTTTACAATTTGGGCCCAAGTTAGAAGCAGAGCCTAAGGTGTAAATTATCGATAGTCCATATCTCGGAAACTATAAGAGATAATGCAATTTGGCAACCGGCAATGAAATTAGCATGCCGAATATTACTTGGAATGTGAATTGGAACGAAATCGCCAATAGATAAGACCATTTTACAATTTGGGCCCAAGTTAGAAGCAGAGCCTAAGGTGTAAATTATCGATAGTCCATATCTCGGAAACTATAAGAGATAATGCAATTTGGCAACCGGCAATGTAATTAGCATGCCGAATATTACTTGGAATGTGAATTGGAACGAAATTGCCAATAGATAAGACCATTTTACAATTTGGGCCCAAGTTAGAAGCAGAGCCTAAGGTGTAAATTATCGATAGTCCATATCTCGGAAACTATAAGAGATAATGCAATTTGGCAACCGGCAATGTAATTAGCATGCCGAATATTACTTGGAATGTGAATTGGAACGAAATCGCCAATAGATAAGACCATTTTACAATTTGGGCCCAAGTTAGAAGCAGAGCCTAAGGTGTAAATTATCGATAGTCCATATCTCGGAAACTATAAGAGATAATTCAATTTGGCAACCGGCAATGTAATTAGCATGCCGAATATTACTTGGAATGTGAATTGGAACGAAATCGATAATAGATAAGACCATTTTACAATTTGGGCCCAAGTTAGAAGCAGAGCCTAAGGTGTAAATTATCGATAGTCCATATCTCGGAAACTATAAGAGATAATTCAATTTGGCAACCGGCAATGTAATTAGCATGCCGAATATTACTTGGAATGTGAATTGGAACGAAATCGCCAATAGATAAGACCATTTTACAATTTGGGCCCAAGTTAGAAGCAGAGCCTAAGGTGTAAATTATCGATAGTCCATATCTCGGAAACTATAAGAGATAATGCAATTTGGCAACCGGCAATGTAATTAGCATGCCGAATATTACTTGGAATGTGAATTGGAACGAAATCGCCAATAGATAAGGCCATTTTACAATTTGGGCCCAAGTTAGAAGCAGAGCCTATGGTGTAAATTATCGATAGTCCATATCTCGGAAACTATAAGAGATAATGCAATTTGGCAACCGGCAATGTAATTAGCATGCCGAATATTACTTGGAATGTGAATTGGAACGAAATCGCCAATAGATAAGACCATTTTACAATTTGGGCCCAAGTTAGAAGCAGAGCCTAAGGTGTAAATTATCGATAGTCCATATCTCGGAAACTATAAGAGTTAATGCAATTTGGCAACCGGCAATGTAATTAGCATGCCGAATATTACTTGGAATGTGAATTGGAACGAAATCGCCTATTGATAAGACCATTTTACAATTTGGGCCCAAGTTAGAAGCAGAGCCTAAGGTGTAAATTATCGATAGTCCATATCTCGGAAACTATAAGAGATAATGCAATTTGGCAACCGGCAATGTAATTAGCATGCCGAATATTACTTGGAATGTGAATTGGAACGAAATTGCCAATAGATAAGACCATTTTACAATTTGGGCCCAAGTTAGAAGCAGAGCCTAAGGTGTAAATTATCGATAGTCCATATCTCTGAAACTATAAGAGATAATGCAATTTCGCAACCGGCAATGTAATTAGCATGCCGAATATTACTTGGAATGTGAATTGGGACGAAATCGCCAATAGATAAGGCCATTTTACAATTTGGGCCCAAGTTAGAAGCAGAGCCTAAGGTGTAAATTATCGATAGTCCATATCTCGGAAACTATAAGAGATAATGCAATTTGGCAACCGGCAATGTAATTAGCATGCCGAATATTACTTGGAATGTGAATTGGAACGAAATCGCCAATAGATAAGACCATTTTACAATTTGGGCCCAAGTTAGAAGCAGAGCCTAAGGTGTAAATTATTGATAGTCCATATCTCGGAAACTATAAGAGATAATGCAATTTCGCAACCGGCAATGTAATTAGCATGCCGAATATTACTAGGAGTGTGAATTGGAACGAAATCGCCAATAGATAAGACCATTTTACAATTTGGGCCCAAGTTAGAAGCAGAGCCTAAGGTGTAAATTATCGATAGTCCATATCTCGGAAACTATAAGAGATAATGCAATTTGGCAACCGGCAATGTAATTAGCATGCCGAATATTACTTGGAATGTGAATTGGAACGAAATCGCCAATAGATAAGACCATTTTACAATTTGGGCCCAAGTTAGAAGCAGAGCCTAAGGTGTAAATTATCGATAGTCCATATCTCGGAAACTATAAGAGATAATGCAATTTGGCAACCGGCAATGTAATTAGCATGCCGAATATTACTTGGATTGTGAATTGGGACGAAATCGCCAATAGATAAGACCATTTTACAATTTGGGCCCAAGTTAGAAGCAGAGCCTAAGGTGTCAATTATCGATAGTCCATATCTCGGAAACTATAAGAGATAATGCAATTTGGCAACCGGCAATGTAATTAGCATGCCGAATATTACTTGGATTGTGAATTGGAACGAAATCGCAAATAGATAAGACCATTTTACAATTTGGGCCCAAGTTAGAAGCAGAGCCTAAGGTGTAAATTATCGATAGTCCATATCTCGGAAACTATAAGAGATAATGCAATTTGGCAACCGGCAATGTAATTAGCATGCCGAATATAACTTGGAATGTGAATTGGAACGAAATCGCCAATAGATAAGACCATTTTACAATTTGGGAGCAAGTTAGAAGCAGAGCCTAAGGTGTAAATTATCGATAGTCCATATCTCGGAAACTATAAGAGATAATGCAATTTGGTAACCGGCAATGTAATTAGCATGCCGAATATTACTTGGAATGTGAATTGGAACGAAATCGCCAATAGATAAGACCATTTTACAATTTGGGCCCAAGTTAGAAGCAGAGCCTATGGTGTAAATTATCGATAGTCCATATCTCGGAAACTATAAGAGATAATGCAATTTGGCAACCGGCAATGTAATTAGCATGCCGAATATTACTTGGAATGTGAATTGGAACGAAATCGCCAATAGATAAGACCATATTACAATTTGGGCCCAAGTTAGAAGCAGAGCCTAAGGTGTAAATTATCGATAGTCCATATCTCGGAAACTATAAGAGATAATGCAATTTGGCAACCGGCAATGTAAATAGCATGCCGAATATTACTTGGAATGTGAATTGGAACGAAATCGCCAATAGATAAGAACATTTTACAATTTGGGCCCAAGTTAGAAGCAGAGCCTAAGGTGTAAATTATCGATAGTCCATATCTCGGAAACTATAAGAGATAATGCAATTTCGCAACCGGCAATGTAATTAGCATGCCGAATATCACTTGGAATGTGAATTGGGACGAAATCGCCAATAGATAAGACCATTTTACAATTTGGGCCCAAGTTAGAAGCAGAGCCTAAGGTGTAAATTATCGATAGTCCATATCTAGGAAACTATAAGAGATAATGCAATTTGGCAACCGGCAATGTAATTAGCATGCCGAATATTACTTGGAATGTGAATTGGAACGAAATCGCCAATAGATAAGACCATTTTACAATTTGGGCCCAAGTTAGAAGCAGAGCCTAAGGTGTAAATTATCGATAGTCCATATCTCGGAAACTATAAGAGATAATGCAATTTGGCAACCGGCAATGTAATTAGCATGCCGAATATTACTTGGAATGTGAATTGGAACGACATCGCCAATAGATAAGACCATTTTACAATTTGGGCCCAAGTTAGAAGCAGAGCCTAAGGTGTAAATTATCGATAGTCCATATCTCGGAAACTATAAGAGATAATGCAATTTCGCAACCGGCAATGTAATTAGCATGCCGAATATTACTTGGAGTGTGAATTGGAACGAAATCGCCAATAGATAAGACCATTTTACAATTTGGGCCCAAGTTAGAAGCAGAGCCTAAGGTGTAAATTATCGATAGTCCATATCTCGGAAACTATAAGAGATAATCCAATTTGGCAACCGGCAATGTAATTAGCATGCCGAATATTACTTGGAATGTGAATTGGAACGAAATCGCCAATAGATAAGACCATTTTACAATTTGGGCCCAAGTTAGAAGCAGAGCCTAAGGTGTAAATTATCGATAGTCCATATCTCGGAAACTATAAGAGATAATGCAATTTGGCAACCGGCAATGTAATTAGCATGCCGAATATTACTTGGAATGTGAATTGGAACGAAATCGCCAATAGATAAGACCATTTTACAATTTGGGCCCAAGTTAGAAGCAGAGCCTAAGGTGTAAATTATCGATAGTCCATATCTCGGAAACTATAAGAGATAATGCAATTTGGCAACCGGCAATGTAATTAGCATGCCGAATATTACTTAGAATGTGAATTGGAACGAAATCGCCAATAGATAAGACCATTTTACAATTTGGGCCCAAGTTAGAAGCAGAGCCTAAGGTGTAAATTATCGATAGTCCATATCTCGGAAACTATAAGAGAAAATGCAATTTGGCAACCGGCAATGTAATTAGCATGCCGAATATTACTTGGAATGTGAATTGGAACGAAATCGCCAATAGATAAGACCATTTTACAATTTGGGCCCAAGTTAGAAGCAGAGCCTAAGGTGTAAATTATCGATAGTCCATATCTCGGAAACTATAAGAGATAATGCAATTTGGCAACCGGCAATGTAATTAGCATGCCGAATATTACTTGGAATGTGAATTGGAACGAAATCGCCAATAGATAAGACCATTTTACAATTTGGGCCCAAGTTAGAAGCAGAGCCTAAGGTGTAAATTATCGATAGTCCATATCTCGGAAACTATAAGAGATAATGCAATTTCGCAACCGGCAATGTAATTAGCATGCCGAATATCACTTGGAATGTGAATTGGGACGAAATCGCCAATAGATAAGACCATTTTACAATTTGGGCCCAAGTTAGAAGCAGAGCCTAAGGTGTAAATTATCGATAGTCCATATCTCGGAAACTATAAGAGATAATGCAATTTGGCAACCGGCAATGTAATTAGCATGCCGAATATTACTTGGAATGTGAATTGGAACGAGATCGCCAATAGATAAGACCATTTTACAATTTGGGCCCAAGTTAGAAGCAGAGCCTAAGGTGTAAATTATCGATAGTCCATATCTCGGAAACTATAAGAGATAATGCAATTTGGCAACCGGCAATGTAATTAGCATGCCGAATATTACTTGGAATGTGAATTGGAACGAAATCGCCAATAGATAAGACCATTTTACAATTTGGGCCCAAGTTAGAAGCAGAGCCTAAGGTGTAAATTATCGATATTCCATATCTCGGAAACTATAAGAGATAATGTAATTTGGCAACCGGCAATGTAATTAGCATGCCGAATATTACTTGGAATGTGAATTGCAACTAAATCGCCAATAGATAAGACCATTTTACAATTTGGGCCCAAGTTAGAAGCAGAGCCTAAGGTGTAAATTATCGATAGTCCATATCTCGGAAACTATAAGAGATAATGCAATTTGGCAACCGGCAATGTAATTAGCATGCCGAATATTACTTGGAATGTGAATTGGAACGAAATCGCCAATAGATAAGACCATTTTACAATTTGGGCCCAAGTTAGAAGCAGAGCCTAAGGTGTAAATTATCGATAGTCCATATCTCGGAAACTATAAGAGATAATGCAATTTGGCAACCGGCAATGTAATTAGCATGCCGAATATTACTTGGAATGTGAATTGGAACGAAATTGCCAATAGATAAGACCATTTTACAATTTGGGCCCAAGTTAGAAGCAGAGCCTAAGGTGTAAATTATCGATAGTCCATATCTCGGAAACTATAAGAGATAATGCAATTTGGCAACCGGCAATGTAATTAGCATGCCGAATATTACTTGGAATGTGAATTGGAACGAAATCGCCAATAGATAAGACCATTTTACAATTTGGGCCCAAGTTAGAAGCAGAGCCTAAGGTGTAAATTATCGATAGTCCATATCTCGGAAACTATAAGAGATAATTCAATTTGGCAACCGGCAATGTAATTAGCATGCCGAATATTACTTGGAATGTGAATTGGAACGAAATCGCCAATAGATAAGACCATTTTACAATTTGGGCCCAAGTTAGAAGCAGAGCCTAAGGTGTAAATTATCGATAGTCCATATCTCGGAAACTATAAGAGATAATGCAATTTGGCAACCGGCAATGTAATTAGCATGCCGAATATTACTTGGAATGTGAATTGGAACGAAATCGCCAATAGATAAGACCATTTTACAATTTGGGCCCAAGTTAGAAGCAGAGCCTAAGGTGTAAATTATCGATAGTCCATATCTCGGAAACTATAAGAGATAATGCAATTTCGCAACCGGCAATGTAATTAGCATGCCGAATATCACTTGGAATGTGAATTGGGACGAAATCGCCAATAGATAAGACCATTTTACAATTTGGGCCCAAGTTAGAAGCAGAGCCTAAGGTGTAAATTATCGATAGTCCATATCTAGGAAACTATAAGAGATAATGCAATTTGGCAACCGGCAATGTAATTAGCATGCCGAATATTACTTGGAATGTGAATTGGAACGAAATCGCCAATAGATAAGACCATTTTACAATTTGGGCCCAAGTTAGAAGCAGAGCCTAAGGTGTAAATTATCGATAGTCCATATCTCGGAAACTATAAGAGATAATGCAATTTGGCAACCGGCAATGTAATTAGCATGCCGAATATTACTTGGAATGTGAATTGGAACGAAATCGCCAATAGATAAGACCATTTTACAATTTGGGCCCAAGTTAGAAGCAGAGCCTAAGGTGTAAATTATCGATAGTCCATATCTCGGAAACTATAAGAGATAATGCAATTTCGCAACCGGCAATGTAATTAGCATGCCGAATATTACCTGGAGTGTGAATTGGAACGAAATCGCCAATAGATAAGACCATTTTACAATTTGGGCCCAAGTTAGAAGCAGAGCCTAAGGTGTAAATTATCGATAGTCCATATCTCGGAAACTATAAGAGATAATGCAATTTGGCAACCGGCAATGTAATTAGCATGCCGAATATTACTTGGAATGTGAATTGGAACGAGATCGCCAATAGATAAGACCATTTTACAATTTGGGCCCAAGTTAGAAGCAGAGCCTAAGGTGTAAATTATCGATAGTCCATATCTCGGAAACTATAAGAGATAATGCAATTTGGCAACCGGCAATGTAATTAGCATGCCGAATATTACTTGGAATGTGAATTGGAACGAAATCGCCAATAGATAAGACCATTTTACAATTTGGGCCCAAGTTAGAAGCAGAGCCTAAGGTGTAAATTATCGATATTCCATATCTCGGAAACTATAAGAGATAATGCAATTTGGCAACCGGCAATGTAATTAGCATGCCGAATATTACTTGGAATGTGAATTGCAACTAAATCGCCAATAGATAAGACCATTTTACAATTTGGGCCCAAGTTAGAAGCAGAGCCTAAGGTGTAAATTATCGATAGTCCATATCTCGGAAACTATAAGAGATAATGCAATTTGGCAACCGGCAATGTAATTAGCATGCCGAATATTACTTGGAATGTGAATTGGAACGAAATCGCCAATAGATAAGACCATTTTACAATTTGGGCCCAAGTTAGAAGCAGAGCCTAAGGTGTAAATTATCGATAGTCCATATCTCGGAAACTATAAGAGTTAATGCAATTTGGCAACCGGCAATGTAATTAGCATGCCGAATATTACTTGGAATGTGAATTGGAACGAAATCGCCTATTGATAAGACCATTTTACAATTTGGGCCCAAGTTAGAAGCAGAGCCTAAGGTGTAAATTATCGATAGTCCATATCTCGGAAACTATAAGAGATAATGCAATTTGGCAACCGGCAATGTAATTAGCATGCCGAATATTACTTGGAATGTGAATTGGAACGAAATTGCCAATAGATAAGACCATTTTACAATTTGGGCCCAAGTTAGAAGCAGAGCCTAAGGTGTAAATTATCGATAGTCCATATCTCTGAAACTATAAGAGATAATGCAATTTCGCAACCGGCAATGTAATTAGCATGCCGAATATTACTTGGAATGTGAATTGGGACGAAATCGCCAATAGATAAGGCCATTTTACAATTTGGGCCCAAGTTAGAAGCAGAGCCTAAGGTGTAAATTATCGATAGTCCATATCTCGGAAACTATAAGAGATAATGCAATTTGGCAACCGGCAATGTAATTAGCATGCCGAATATTACTTGGAATGTGAATTGGAACGAAATCGCCAATAGATAAGACCATTTTACAATTTGGGCCCAAGTTAGAAGCAGAGCCTAAGGTGTAAATTATTGATAGTCCATATCTCGGAAACTATAAGAGATAATGCAATTTCGCAACCGGCAATGTAATTAGCATGCCGAATATTACTAGGAGTGTGAATTGGAACGAAATCGCCAATAGATAAGACCATTTTACAATTTGGGCCCAAGTTAGAAGCAGAGCCTAAGGTGTAAATTATCGATAGTCCATATCTCGGAAACTATAAGAGATAATGCAATTTGGCAACCGGCAATGTAATTAGCATGCCGAATATTACTTGGAATGTGAATTGGAACGAAATCGCCAATAGATAAGACCATTTTACAATTTGGGCCCAAGTTAGAAGCAGAGCCTAAGGTGTAAATTATCGATAGTCCATATCTCGGAAACTATAAGAGATAATGCAATTTGGCAACCGGCAATGTAATTAGCATGCCGAATATTACTTGGAATGTGAATTGGAACGAAATCGCCAATAGATAAGACCATTTTACAATTTGGGCCCAAGTTAGAAGCAGAGCCTAAGGTGTAAATTATCGATAGTCCATATCTCGGAAACTATAAGAGATAATGCAATTTGGCAACCGGCAATGTAATTAGCATGCCGAATATTACTTGGAATGTGAATTGGAACGAAATCGCCAATAGATAAGACCATTTTACAATTTGGGCCCAAGTTAGAAGCAGAGCCTAATGTGTAAATTATCGATAGTCCATATCTCGGAAACTATAAGAGATAATGCAATTTGGCAACCGGCAATGTAATTAGCATGCCGAATATTACTTGGAATGTGAATTGGAACGAAATCGCCAATAGATAAGACCATTTTACAATTTGGGCCCAAGTTAGAAGCAGAGCCTAAGGTGTAAATTATTGATAGTCCATATCTCGGAAACTATAAGAGATAATGCAATTTCGCAACCGGCAATGTAATTAGCATGCCGAATATCACTTGGAATGTGAATTGGGACGAAATCGCCAATAGATAAGACCATTTTACAATTTGGGCCCAAGTTAGAAGCAGAGCCTAAGGTGTCAATTATCGATAGTCCATATCTCGGAAACTATAAGAGATAATGCAATTTGGCAACCGGCAATGTAATTAGCATGCCGAATATTACTTGGATTGTGAATTGGAACGAAATCGCAAATAGATAAGACCATTTTACAATTTGGGCCCAAGTTAGAAGCAGAGCCTAAGGTGTAAATTATCGATAGTCCATATCTCGGAAACTATAAGAGATAATGCAATTTGGCAACCGGCAATGTAATTAGCATGCCGAATATTACTTGGAATGTGAATTGGAACGAAATCGCCAATAGGTAAGACCATTTTACAATTTGGGCCCAAGTTAGAAGCAGAGCCTAAGGTGTAAATTATCGATAGTCCATATCTCGGAAACTATAAGAGATAATGCAATTTGGCACCCGGCAATGTAATTAGCATGCCGAATATTAATTGGAATGTGAATTGGAACGAAATCGCCAATAGATGAGACCATTTTACAATTTGGGCCCAAGTTAGAAGCAGAGCCTAAGGTGTAAATTATCGATAGTCCATATCTCGGAAACTATAAGAGATAATGCAATTTGGCAACCGGCAATGTAATTAGCATGCCGAATATTACTTGGAATGTGAATTGGAACGAAATCGCCAATAGATAAGACCATTTTACAATTTGGGCCCAAGTTAGAAGCAGAGCCTAAGGTGTAAATTATCGATAGTCCATATCTCGGAAACTATAAGAGATAATTCAATTTGGCAACCGGCAATGTAATTAGCATGCCGAATATTACTTGGAATGTGAATTGGAACGAAATCGATAATAGATAAGACCATTTTACAATTTGGGCCCAAGTTAGAAGCAGAGCCTAAGGTGTCAATTATCGATAGTCCATATCTCGGAAACTATAAGAGATAATTCAATTTGGCAACCGGCAATGTAATTAGCATGCCGAATATTACTTGGAATGTGAATTGGAACGAAATCGCCAATAGATAAGACCATTTTACAATTTGGGCCCAAGTTAGAAGCAGAGCCTAAGGTGTAAATTATCGATAGTCCATATCTCGGAAACTATAAGAGATAATGCAATTTGGCAACCGGCAATGTAATTAGCATGCCGAATATTACTTGGAATGTGAATTGGAACGAAATCGCCAATAGATAAGACCATTTTACAATTTGGGCCCAAGTTAGAAGCAGAGCCTAAGGTGTAAATTATCGATAGTCCATAACTCGGAAACTATAAGAGATAATGCAATTTGGCAACCGGCAATGTAATTAGCATGCCGAATATTACTTGGAATGTGAATTGGAACGAAATCGCCAATAGATAAGGCCATTTTACAATTTGGGCCCAAGTTAGAAGCAGAGCCTATGGTGTAAATTATCGATAGTCCATATCTCGGAAACTATAAGAGATAATGCAATTTGGCAACCGGCAATGTAATTAGCATGCCGAATATTACTTGGAATGTGAATTGGAACGAAATCGCCAATAGATAAGACCATTTTACAATTTGGGCCCAAGTTAGAAGCAGAGCCTAAGGTGTAAATTATCGATAGTCCATATCTCGGAAACTATAAGAGTTAATGCAATTTGGCAACCGGCAATGTAATTAGCATGCCGAATATTACTTGGAATGTGAATTGGAACGAAATCGCCTATAGATAAGACCATTTTACAATTTGGGCCCAAGTTAGAAGCAGAGCCTAAGGTGTAAATTATCGATAGTCCATATCTCTGAAACTATAAGAGATAATGCAATTTCGCAACCGGCAATGTAATTAGCATGCCGAATATTACTTGGAATGTGAATTGGGACGAAATCGCCAATAGATAAGGCCATTTTACAATTTGGGCCCAAGTTAGAAGCAGAGCCTAAGGTGTAAATTATCGATAGTCCATATCTCGGAAACTATAAGAGATAATGCAATTTGGCAACCGGCAATGTAATTAGCATGCCGAATATTACTTGGAATGTGAATTGGAACGAAATCGCCAATAGATAAGACCATTTTACAATTTGGGCCCAAGTTAGAAGCAGAGCCTAAGGTGTAAATTATTGATAGTCCATATCTCGGAAACTATAAGAGATAATGCAATTTCGCAACCGGCAATGTAATTAGCATGCCGAATATTACTAGGAGTGTGAATTGGAACGAAATCGCCAATAGATAAGACCATTTTACAATTTGGGCCCAAGTTAGAAGCAGAGCCTAAGGTGTAAATTATCGATAGTCCATATCCCGGAAACTATAAGAGATAATGCAATTTGGCAACCGGCAATGTAATTAGCATGCCGAATATTACTTGGAATGTGAATTGGAACGAAATCGCCAATAGATAAGACCATTTTACAATTTGGGCCCAAGTTAGAAGCAGAGCCTAAGGTGTAAATTATCGATAGTCCATATCTCGGAAACTATAAGAGATAATGCAATTTGGCAACCGGCAATGTAATTAGCATGCCGAATATTACTTGGAATGTGAATTGGAGCGAAATCGCCAATAGATAAGACCATTTTACAATTTGGGCCCAAGTTAGAAGCAGAGCCTAAGGTGTAAATTATCGATAGTCCATATCTCGGAAACTATAAGAGATAATGCAATTTGGCAACCGGCAATGTAATTAGCATGCCGAATATTACTTGGAATGTGAATTGGAACGAAATCGCCAATAGATAAGACCATTTTACAATTTGGGCCCAAGTTAGAAGCAGAGCCTAAGGTGTAAATTATCGATAGTCCATATCTCGGAAACTATAAGAGATAATTCAATTTGGCAACCGGCAATGTAATTAGCATGCCGAATATTACTTGGAATGTGAATTGGAACGAAATCGATAATAGATAAGACCATTTTACAATTTGGGCCCAAGTTAGAAGCAGAGCCTAAGGTGTAAATTATCGATAGTCCATATCTCGGAAACTATAAGAGATAATTCAATTTGGCAACCGGCAATGTAATTAGCATGCCGAATATTACTTGGAATGTGAATTGGAACGAAATCGCCAATAGATAAGACCATTTTACAATTTGGGCCCAAGTTAGAAGCAGAGCCTAAGGTGTAAATTATCGATAGTCCATATCTCGGAAACTATAAGAGATAATGCAATTTGGCAACCGGCAATGTAATTAGCATGCCGAATATTACTTGGAATGTGAATTGGAACGAAATCGCCAATAGATAAGGCCATTTTACAATTTGGGCCCAAGTTAGAAGCAGAGCCTATGGTGTAAATTATCGATAGTCCATATCTCGGAAACTATAAGAGATAATGCAATTTGGCAACCGGCAATGTAATTAGCATGCCGAATATTACTTGGAATGTGAATTGGAACGAAATCGCCAATAGATAAGACCATTTTACAATTTGGGCCCAAGTTAGAAGCAGAGCCTAAGGTGTAAATTATCGATAGTCCATATCTCGGAAACTATAAGAGTTAATGCAATTTGGCAACCGGCAATGTAATTAGCATGCCGAATATTACTTGGAATGTGAATTGGAACGAAATCGCCTATTGATAAGACCATTTTACAATTTGGGCCCAAGTTAGAAGCAGAGCCTAAGGTGTAAATTATCGATAGTCCATATCTCGGAAACTATAAGAGATAATGCAATTTGGCAACCGGCAATGTAATTAGCATGCCGAATATTACTTGGAATGTGAATTGGAACGAAATTGCCAATAGATAAGACCATTTTACAATTTGGGCCCAAGTTAGAAGCAGAGCCTAAGGTGTAAATTATCGATAGTCCATATCTCTGAAACTATAAGAGATAATGCAATTTCGCAACCGGCAATGTAATTAGCATGCCGAATATTACTTGGAATGTGAATTGGGACGAAATCGCCAATAGATAAGGCCATTTTACAATTTGGGCCCAAGTTAGAAGCAGAGCCTAAGGTGTAAATTATCGATAGTCCATATCTCGGAAACTATAAGAGATAATGCAATTTGGCAACCGGCAATGTAATTAGCATGCCGAATATTACTTGGAATGTGAATTGGAACGAAATCGCCAATAGATAAGACCATTTTACAATTTGGGCCCAAGTTAGAAGCAGAGCCTAAGGTGTAAATTATTGATAGTCCATATCTCGGAAACTATAAGAGATAATGCAATTTCGCAACCGGCAATGTAATTAGCATGCCGAATATTACTAGGAGTGTGAATTGGAACGAAATCGCCAATAGATAAGACCATTTTACAATTTGGGCCCAAGTTAGAAGCAGAGCCTAAGGTGTAAATTATCGATAGTCCATATCTCGGAAACTATAAGAGATAATGCAATTTGGCAACCGGCAATGTAATTAGCATGCCGAATATTACTTGGAATGTGAATTGGAACGAAATCGCCAATAGATAAGACCATTTTACAATTTGGGCCCAAGTTAGAAGCAGAGCCTAAGGTGTAAATTATCGATAGTCCATATCTCGGAAACTATAAGAGATAATGCAATTTGGCAACCGGCAATGTAATTAGCATGCCGAATATTACTTGGAATGTGAATTGGAACGAAATCGCCAATAGATAAGACCATTTTACAATTTGGGCCCAAGTTAGAAGCAGAGCCTAAGGTGTAAATTATCGATAGTCCATATCTCGGAAACTATAAGAGATAATGCAATTTGGCAACCGGCAATGTAATTAGCATGCCGAATATTACTTGGAATGTGAATTGGAACGAAATCGCCAATAGATAAGACCATTTTACAATTTGGGCCCAAGTTAGAAGCAGAGCCTAATGTGTAAATTATCGATAGTCCATATCTCGGAAACTATAAGAGATAATGCAATTTGGCAACCGGCAATGTAATTAGCATGCCGAATATTACTTGGAATGTGAATTGGAACGAAATCGCCAATAGATAAGACCATTTTACAATTTGGGCCCAAGTTAGAAGCAGAGCCTAAGGTGTAAATTATTGATAGTCCATATCTCGGAAACTATAAGAGATAATGCAATTTCGCAACCGGCAATGTAATTAGCATGCCGAATATCACTTGGAATGTGAATTGGGACGAAATCGCCAATAGATAAGACCATTTTACAATTTGGGCCCAAGTTAGAAGCAGAGCCTAAGGTGTCAATTATCGATAGTCCATATCTCGGAAACTATAAGAGATAATGCAATTTGGCAACCGGCATTGTAATTAGCATGCCGAATATTACTTGGATTGTGAATTGGAACGAAATCGCAAATAGATAAGACCATTTTACAATTTGGGCCCAAGTTAGAAGCAGAGCCTAAGGTGTAAATTATCGATAGTCCATATCTCGGAAACTATAAGAGATAATGCAATTTGGCAACCGGCAATGTAATTAGCATGCCGAATATTACTTGGAATGTGAATTGGAACGAAATCGCCAATAGGTAAGACCATTTTACAATTTGGGCCCAAGTTAGAAGCAGAGCCTAAGGTGTAAATTATCGATAGTCCATATCTCGGAAACTATAAGAGATAATGCAATTTGGCAACCGGCAATGTAATTAGCATGCCGAATATTACTTGGAATGTGAATTGGAACGAAATCGCCAATAGATAAGACCATTTTACAATTTGGGCCCAAGTTAGAAGCAGAGCCTAAGGTGTAAATTATCGATAGTCCATATCTCGGAAACTATAAGAGATAATGCAATTTGGCACCCGGCAATGTAATTAGCATGCCGAATATTAATTGGAATGTGAATTGGAACGAAATCGCCAATAGATGAGACCATTTTACAATTTGGGCCCAAGTTAGAAGCAGAGCCTAAGGTGTAAATTATCGATAGTCCATATCTCGGAAACTATAAGAGATAATGCAATTTGGCAACCGGCAATGTAATTAGCATGCCGAATATTACTTGGAATGTGAATTGGAACGAAATCGCCAATAGATAAGACCATTTTACAATTTGGGCCCAAGTTAGAAGCAGAGCCTAAGGTGTAAATTATCGATAGTCCATATCTCGGAAACTATAAGAGATAATTCAATTTGGCAACCGGCAATGTAATTAGCATGCCGAATATTACTTGGAATGTGAATTGGAACGAAATCGATAATAGATAAGACCATTTTACAATTTGGGCCCAAGTTAGAAGCAGAGCCTAAGGTGTCAATTATCGATAGTCCATATCTCGGAAACTATAAGAGATAATTCAATTTGGCAACCGGCAATGTAATTAGCATGCCGAATATTACTTGGAATGTGAATTGGAACGAAATCGCCAATAGATAAGACCATTTTACAATTTGGGCCCAAGTTAGAAGCAGAGCCTAAGGTGTAAATTATCGATAGTCCATATCTCGGAAACTATAAGAGATAATGCAATTTGGCAACCGGCAATGTAATTAGCATGCCGAATATTACTTGGAATGTGAATTGGAACGAAATCGCCAATAGATAAGACCATTTTACAATTTGGGCCCAAGTTAGAAGCAGAGCCTAAGGTGTAAATTATCGATAGTCCATAACTCGGAAACTATAAGAGATAATGCAATTTGGCAACCGGCAATGTAATTAGCATGCCGAATATTACTTGGAATGTGAATTGGAACGAAATCGCCAATAGATAAGGCCATTTTACAATTTGGGCCCAAGTTAGAAGCAGAGCCTATGGTGTAAATTATCGATAGTCCATATCTCGGAAACTATAAGAGATAATGCAATTTGGCAACCGGCAATGTAATTAGCATGCCGAATATTACTTGGAATGTGAATTGGAACGAAATCGCCAATAGATAAGACCATTTTACAATTTGGGCCCAAGTTAGAAGCAGAGCCTAAGGTGTAAATTATCGATAGTCCATATCTCGGAAACTATAAGAGTTAATGCAATTTGGCAACCGGCAATGTAATTAGCATGCCGAATATTACTTGGAATGTGAATTGGAACGAAATCGCCTATAGATAAGACCATTTTACAATTTGGGCCCAAGTTAGAAGCAGAGCCTAAGGTGTAAATTATCGATAGTCCATATCTCTGAAACTATAAGAGATAATGCAATTTCGCAACCGGCAATGTAATTAGCATGCCGAATATTACTTGGAATGTGAATTGGGACGAAATCGCCAATAGATAAGGCCATTTTACAATTTGGGCCCAAGTTAGAAGCAGAGCCTAAGGTGTAAATTATCGATAGTCCATATCTCGGAAACTATAAGAGATAATGCAATTTGGCAACCGGCAATGTAATTAGCATGCCGAATATTACTTGGAATGTGAATTGGAACGAAATCGCCAATAGATAAGACCATTTTACAATTTGGGCCCAAGTTAGAAGCAGAGCCTAAGGTGTAAATTATTGATAGTCCATATCTCGGAAACTATAAGAGATAATGCAATTTCGCAACCGGCAATGTAATTAGCATGCCGAATATTACTAGGAGTGTGAATTGGAACGAAATCGCCAATAGATAAGACCATTTTACAATTTGGGCCCAAGTTAGAAGCAGAGCCTAAGGTGTAAATTATCGATAGTCCATATCCCGGAAACTATAAGAGATAATGCAATTTGGCAACCGGCAATGTAATTAGCATGCCGAATATTACTTGGAATGTGAATTGGAACGAAATCGCCAATAGATAAGACCATTTTACAATTTGGGCCCAAGTTAGAAGCAGAGCCTAAGGTGTAAATTATCGATAGTCCATATCTCGGAAACTATAAGAGATAATGCAATTTGGCAACCGGCAATGTAATTAGCATGCCGAATATTACTTGGAATGTGAATTGGAGCGAAATCGCCAATAGATAAGACCATTTTACAATTTGGGCCCAAGTTAGAAGCAGAGCCTAAGGTGTAAATTATCGATAGTCCATATCTCGGAAACTATAAGAGATAATGCAATTTGGCAACCGGCAATGTAATTAGCATGCCGAATATTACTTGGAATGTGAATTGGAACGAAATCGCCAATAGATAAGACCATTTTACAATTTGGGCCCAAGTTAGAAGCAGAGCCTAATGTGTAAATTATCGATAGTCCATATCTCGGAAACTATAAGAGATAATGCAATTTGGCAACCGGCAATGTAATTAGCATGCCGAATATTACTTGGAATGTGAATTGGAACGAAATCGCCAATAGATAAGACCATTTTACAATTTGGGCCCAAGTTAGAAGCAGAGCCTAAGGTGTAAATTATTGATAGTCCATATCTCGGAAACTATAAGAGATAATGCAATTTCGCAACCGGCAATGTAATTAGCATGCCGAATATCACTTGGAATGTGAATTGGGACGAAATCGCCAATAGATAAGACCATTTTACAATTTGGGCCCAAGTTAGAAGCAGAGCCTAAGGTGTCAATTATCGATAGTCCATATCTCGGAAACTATAAGAGATAATGCAATTTGGCAACCGGCAATGTAATTAGCATGCCGAATATTACTTGGATTGTGAATTGGAACGAAATCGCAAATAGATAAGACCATTTTACAATTTGGGCCCAAGTTAGAAGCAGAGCCTAAGGTGTAAATTATCGATAGTCCATATCTCGGAAACTATAAGAGATAATGCAATTTGGCAACCGGCAATGTAATTAGCATGCCGAATATTACTTGGAATGTGAATTGGAACGAAATCGCCAATAGGTAAGACCATTTTACAATTTGGGCCCAAGTTAGAAGCAGAGCCTAAGGTGTAAATTATCGATAGTCCATATCTCGGAAACTATAAGAGATAATTCAATTTGGCAACCGACAATGTAATTAGCATGCCGAATATTACTTGGAATGTGAATTGGAACGAAATCGCCAATAGATAAGACCATTTTACAATTTGGGCCCAAGTTAGAAGCAGAGCCTAAGGTGTAAATTATCGATAGTCCATATCTCGGAAACTATAAGAGATAATGCAATTTGGCAACCGGCAATGTAATTAGCATGCCGAATATTACTTGGAATGTGAATTGGAACGAAATCGCCAATAGATAAGACCATTTTACAATTTGGGCCCAAGTTAGAAGCAGAGCCTAAGGTGTAAATTATCGATAGTCCATATCTCGGAAACTATAAGAGATAATGCAATTTGGCAACCGGCAATGTAATTAGCATGCCGAATATTACTTGGAATGTGAATTGGGACGAAATCTCCAATAGATAAGACCATTTTACAATTTGGGCCCAAGTTAGAAGCAGAGCCTAAGGTGTAAATTATCGATAGTCCATATCTCGGAAACTATAAGAGATAATGCAATTTGGCAACCGGCAATGTAATTAGCATGCCGAATATTACTTGGAATGTGAATTGGAACGAAATCGCCAATAGATAAGACCATTTTACAATTTGGGCCCAAGTTAGAAGCAGAGCCTAAGGTGTAAATTATCGATAGTCCATATCTCGGAAACTATAAGAGATAATGCAATTTGGCAACCGGCAATGTAATTAGCATGCCGAATATTAATTGGAATGTGAATTGGAACGAAATCGCCAATAGATAAGACCATTTTACAATTTGGGCCCAAGTTAGAAGCAGAGCCTATGGTGTAAATTATCGATAGTCCATATCTCGGAAACTATAAGAGATAATTCAATTTGGCAACCGGCAATGTAATTAGCATGCCCAATATTACTTGGCATGTGAATTGGAACGAAATCGCCAATAGATAAGACCATTTTACAATTTGGGCCCAAGTTAGAAGCAGAGCCTAAGGTGTAAATTATCGATAGTCCATATCTCGGAAACTATAAGAGATAATTCAATTTGGCAACCGGCAATGTAATTAGCATGCCGAATATTACTTGGAATGTGAATTGGAACGAAATCGCCAATAGATAAGACCATTTTACAATTTGGGAGCAAGTTAGAAGCAGAGCCTAAGGTGCAAATTATCGATAGTCCATATCTCGGAAACTATAAGAGATAATGCAATTTCGCAACCGGCAATGTAATTAGCATGCCGAATATCACTTGGAATGTGAATTGGGACGAAATCGCCAATAGATGAGACCATTTTACAATTTGGGCCCAAGTTAGAAGCAGAGCCTAAGGTGTAAATTATCGATAGTCCATATCTCGGAAACTATAAGAGATAATGCAATTTGGCAACCGGCAATGTAATTAGCATGCCGAATATTACTTGGAATGTGAATTGGAACGAAATCGCCAATAGATAAGACCATTTTACAATTTGGGCCCAAGTTAGAAGCAGAGCCTAAGGTGTAAATTATCGATAGTCCATAACTCGGAAACTATAAGAGATAATGCAATTTGGCAACCGGCAATGTAATTAGCATGCCGAATATTACTTGGAATGTGAATTGGAACGAAATCGCCAATAGATAAGGCCATTTTACAATTTGGGCCCAAGTTAGAAGCAGAGCCCATGGTGTAAATTATCGATAGTCCATATCTCGGAAACTATAAGAGATAATGCAATTTGGCAACCGGCAATGTAATTAGCATGCCGAATATTACTTGGAATGTGAATTGGAACGAAATCGCCAATAGATAAGACCATTTTACAATTTGGGCCCAAGTTAGAAGCAGAGCCTAAGGTGTAAATTATCGATAGTCCATATCTCGGAAACTATAAGAGTTAATGCAATTTGGCAACCGGCAATGTAATTAGCATGCCGAATATTACTTGGAATGTGAATTGGAACGAAATCGCCAATAGATAAGACCATTTTACAATTTGGGCCCAAGTTAGAAGCAGAGCCTAAGGTATAAATTATCGATAGTCCATATCTCGGAAACTATAAGAGATAATGCAATTTGGCAACCGGCAATGTAATTAGCATGCCGAATATTACTTGGAATGTGAATTGGAACGAAATTGCCAATAGATAAGACCATTTTACAATTTGGGCCCAAGTTAGAAGCAGAGCCTAAGGTGTAAATTATCGATAGTCCATATCTCTGAAACTATAAGAGATAATGCAATTTCGCAACCGGCAATGTAATTAGCATGCCGAATATTACTTGGAATGTGAATTGGGACGAAATCGCCAATAGATAAGGCCATTTTACAATTTGGGCCCAAGTTAGAAGCAGAGCCTAAGGTGTAAATTATCGATAGTCCATATCTCGGAAACTATAAGAGATAATGCAATTTGGCAACCGGCAATGTAATTAGCATGCCGAATATTACTTGGAATGTGAATTGGAACGAAATCGCCAATGGATAAGACCATTTTACAATTTGGGCCCAAGTTAGAAGCAGAGCCTAAGGTGTAAATTATTGATAGTCCATATCTCGGAAACTATAAGAGATAATGCAATTTCGCAACCGGCAATGTAATTAGCATGCCGAATATTACTAGGAGTGTGAATTGGAACGAAATCGCCAATAGATAAGACCATTTTACAATTTGGGCCCAAGTTAGAAGCAGAGCCTAAGATGTAAATTATCGATAGTCCATATCTCGGAAACTATAAGAGATAATGCAATTTGGCAACCGGCAATGTAATTAGCATGCCGAATATTACTTGGAATGTGAATTGGAACGAAATCGCCAATAGATAAGACCATTTTACAATTTGGGCCCAAGTTAGAAGCAGAGCCTAAGGTGTAAATTATCGATAGTCCATATCTCGGAAACTATAAGAGATAATGCAATTTGGCAACCGGCAATGTAATTAGCATTCCGAATATTACTTGGAATGTGAATTGGAACGAAATCGCCAATAGATAAGACTATTTTACAATTTGGGCCCAAGTTAGAAGCAGAGCCTAAGGTGTAAATTATCGATAGTCCATATCTCGGAAACTATAAGAGATAATGCAATTTGGCAACCGGCAATGTAATTAGCATGCCGAATATTACTTGGAATGTGAATTGGAACGAAATCGCCAATAGATAAGACCATTTTACAATTTGGGCCCAAGTTAGAAGCAGAGCCTAATGTGTAAATTATCGATAGTCCATATCTCGGAAACTATAAGAGATAATGCAATTTGGCAACCGGCAATGTAATTAGCATGCCGAATATTACTTGGAATGTGAATTGGAACGAAATCGCCAATAGATAAGACCATTTTACAATTTGGGCCCAAGTTAGAAGCAGAGCCTAAGGTGTAAATTATTGATAGTCTATATCTAGGAAACTATAAGAGATAATGCAATTTCGCAACCGGCAATGTAATTAGCATGCCGAATATCACTTGGAATGTGAATTGGGGCGAAATCGCCAATAGATAAGACCATTTTACAATTTGGGCCCAAGTTAGAAGCAGAGCCTAAGGTGTCAATTATCGACAGTCCATATCTCGGAAACTATAAGAGATAATGCAATTTGGCAACCGGCAATGTAATTAGCATGCCGAATATTACTTGGAATGTGAATTGGAACGAAATCGCAAATAGATAAGACCATTTTACAATTTGGGCCCAAGTTAGAAGCAGAGCCTAAGGTGTAAATTATCGATAGTCCATATCTCGGAAACTATAAGAGATAATGCAATTTGGCAACCGGCAATGTAATTAGCATGCCGAATATTACTTGGAATGTGAATTGGAACGAAATCGCCAATAGGTAAGACCATTTTACAATTTGGGCCCAAGTTAGAAGCAGAGCCTAAGGTGTAAATTATCGATAGTCCATATCTCGGAAACTATAAGAGATAATTCAATTTGGCAACCGACAATGTAATTAACATGCCGAATATTACTTGGAATGTGAATTGGAACGAAATCGCCAATAGATAAGAACATTTTACAATTTGGGCCCAAGTTAGAAGCAGAGCCTAAGGTGTAAATTATCGATAGTCCATATCTCGGAAACTATAAGAGATAATGCAATTTGGCAACCGGCAATGTAATTAGCATGCCGAATATTACTTGGAATGTGAATTGGAACGAAATCGCCAATAGATAAGACCATTTTACAATTTGGGCCCAAGTTAGAAGCAGAGCCTAAGGTGAAAATTATCGATAGTCCATATCTCGGAAACTATAAGAGATAATGCAATTTGGCAACCGGCAATGTAATTAGCATGCCGAATATTACTTGGAATGTGAATTGGGACGAAATCGCCAATAGATAAGACCATTTTACAATTTGGGCCCAAGTTAGAAGCAGAGCCTAAGGTGTAAATTATCGATAGTCCATATCTCGGAAACTATAAGAGATAATGCAATTTGGCAACCGGCAATGTAATTATCATGCCGAATATTACTTGGAATGTGAATTGGAACGAAATCGCCAATAGATAAGACCATTTTACAATTTGGGCCCAAGTTAGAAGCAGAGCCTAAGGTGTAAATTATCGATAGTCCATATATCGGAAACTATAAGAGATAATGCAATTTGGCAACCGGCAATGTAATTAGCATGCCGAATATTAATTGGAATGTGAATTGGAACGAAATCGCCAATAGATAAGACCATTTTACAATTTGGGCCCAAGTTAGAAGCAGAGCCTATGGTGTAAATTATCGATAGTCCATATCTCGGAAACTATAAGAGATAATTCAATTTGGCAACCGGCAATGTAATTAGCATGCCCAATATTACTTGGAATGTGAATTGGAACGAAATCGCCAATAGATAAGACCATTTTACAATTTGGGCCCAAGTTAGAAGCAGAGCCTAAGGTGTAAATTATCGATAGTCCATATCTCGGAAACTATAAGAGATAATTCAATTTTGCAACCGGCAATGTAATTAGCATGCCGAATATTACTTGGAATGTGAATTGGAACGAAATCGCCAATAGGTAAGACCATTTTACAATTTGGGCCCAAGTTAGAAGCAGAGCCTAAGGTGTAAATTATCGATAGTCCATATCTCGGAAACTATAAGAGATAATTCAATTTGGCAAACGGCAATGTAATTAGCATGCCGAATATTACTTGGAATGTGAATTGGAACGAAATCGCCAATAGATAAGACCATTTTACAATTTGGGAGCAAGTTAGAAGCAGAGCCTAAGGTGCAAATTATCGATAGTCCATATCTCGGAAACTATAAGAGATAATGCAATTTCGCAACCGGCAATGTAATTAGCATGCCGAATATCACTTGGAATGTGAATTGGGACGAAATCGCCAATAGATAAGACCATTTTACAATTTGGGCCCAAGTTAGAAGCAGAGCCTAAGGTGTAAATTATCGATAGTCCATATCTCGGAAACTATAAGAGATAATGCAATTTCGCAACCGGCAATGTAATTAGCATGCCGAATATCACTTGGAATGTGAATTGGGACGAAATCGCCAATAGATAAGACCATTTTACAATTTGGGCCCAAGTTAGAAGCAGAGCCTAAGGTGTAAATTATCGATAGTCCATATCTAGGAAACTATAAGAGATAATGCAATTTGGCAACCGGCAATGTAATTAGCATGCCGAATATTACTTGGAATGTGAATTGGAACGAAATCGCCAATAGATAAGACCATTTTACAATTTGGGCCCAAGTTAGAAGCAGAGCCTAAGGTGTAAATTATCGATAGTCCATATCTCGGAAACTATAAGAGATAATGCAATTTGGCAACCGGCAATGTAATTAGCATGCCGAATATTACTTGGAATGTGAATTGGAACGAAATCGCCAATAGATAAGACCATTTTACAATTTGGGCCCAAGTTAGAAGCAGAGCCTAAGGTGTAAATTATCGATAGTCCATATCTCGGAAACTATAAGAGATAATGCAATTTCGCAACCGGCAATGTAATTAGCATGCCGAATATTACTTGGAGTGTGAATTGGAACGAAATCGCCAATAGATAAGACCATTTTACAATTTGGGCCCAAGTTAGAAGCAGAGCCTAAGGTGTAAAGTATCGATAGTCCATATCTCGGAAACTATAAGAGATAATTCAATTTGGCAACCGGCAATGTAATTAGCATGCCGAATATTACTTGGAATGTGAATTGGAACGAAATCGCCAATAGATAAGACCATTTTACAATTTGGGCCCAAGTTAGAAGCAGAGCCTAAGGTGTAAATTATCGAAAGTCCATATCTCGGAAACTATAAGAGATAATGCAATTTGGCAACCGGCAATGTAATTAGCATGCCGAATATTACTTGGAATGTGAATTGGAACGAAATCGCCAATAGATAAGACCATTTTACAATTTGGGCCCAAGTTAGAAGCAGAGCCTAAGGTGTAAATTATCGATAGTCCATAACTCGGAAACTATAAGAGATAATGCAATTTGGCAACCGGCAATGTAATTAGCATGCCGAATATTACTTGGAATGTGAATTGGAACGAAATCGCCAATAGATAAGGCCATTTTACAATTTGGGCCCAAGTTAGAAGCAGAGCCTATGGTGTAAATTATCGATAGTCCATATCTCGGAAACTATAAGAGATAATGCAATTTGGCAACCGGCAATGTAATTAGCATGCCGAATATTACTTGGAATGTGAATTGGAACGAAATCGCCAATAGATAAGACCATTTTACAATTTGGGCCCAAGTTAGAAGCAGAGCCTAAGGTGTAAATTATCGATAGTCCATATCTCGGAAACTATAAGTGTTAATGCAATTTGGCAACCGGCAATGTAATTAGCATGCCGAATATTAATTGGAATGTGAATTGGAACGAAATCGCCAATAGATAAGGCCATTTTACAAATTGGGCCCAATTTAGAAGCAGAGCCTAAGGTGTAAATTATCTATAGTCCATATCTCGGAAACTATAAGAGATAATGCAATTTGGCAACCGGCAATGTAATTAGCATGCCGAATATTACTTGGAATGTGAATTGGAACGAAATCGCCAATAGATAAGACCATTTTACAATTTGGGCCCAAGTTAGAAGCAGAGCCTAAGGTGTAAATTATCGATAGTCCATATCTCGGAAACTATAAGTGTTAATGCAATTTGGCAACCGGCAATGTAATTAGCATGCCGAATATTAATTGGAATGTGAATTGGAACGAAATCGCCAATAGATAAGGCCATTTTACAAATTGGGCCCAATTTAGAAGCAGAGCCTAAGGTGTAAATTATCTATAGTCCATATCTCGGAAACTATAAGAGATAATGCAATTTGGCAACCGGCAATGTAATTAGCATGCCGAATATTACTTGGAATGTGAATTGGAACGAAATCGCCAATAGATAAGACCATTTTACAATTTGGGCCCAAGTTAGAAGCAGAGCCTAAGGTGTAAATTATTGATAGTCCATATCTCGGAAACTATAAGAGATAATGCAATTTCGCAACCGGCAATGTAATTAGCATGCCGAATATTACTAGGAGTGTGAATTGGAACGAAATCGCCAATAGATAAGACCATTTTACAATTTGGGCCCAAGTTAGAAGCAGAGCCTAAGGTGTAAATTATCGATAGTCCATATCTCGGAAACTATAAGAGATAATGCAATTTGGCAACCGGCAATGTAATTAGCATGCCGAATATTACTTGGAATGTGAATTGGAACGAAATCGCCAATAGATAAAACCATTTTACAATTTGGGCCCAAGTTAGAAGCAGAGCCTAAGCTGTAAATTATCGATAGTCCATATCTCGGAAACTATAAGAGATAATGCAATTTGGCAACCGGCAATGTAATTAGCATGCCGAATATTACTTGGAATGTGAATTGGAACGAAATCGCCAATAGATAAGACCATTTTACAATTTGGGCCCAAGTTAGAAGCAGAGCCTAAGGTGTAAATTATCGATAGTCCATATCTCGGAAACTATAAGAGATAATGCAATTTGGCAACCGGCAATGTAATTAGCATGCCGAATATTACTTGGAATGTGAATTGGAACGAAATCGCCAATAGATAAGACCATTTTACAATTTGGGCCCAAGTTAGAAGCAGAGCCTAATGTGTAAATTATCGATAGTCCATATCTCGGAAACTATAAGAGATAATGCAATTTGGCAACCGGCAATGTAATTAGCATGCCGAATATTACTTGGAATGTGAATTGCAACTAAATCGCCAATAGATAAGACCATTTTACAATTTGGGCCCAAGTTAGAAGCAGAGCCTAAGGTGTAAATTATCGATAGTCCATATCTCGGAAACTATAAGAGATAATGCAATTTGGCAACCGGCAATGTAATTAGCATGCCGAATATTACTTGGAATGTGAATTGGAACGAAATCGCCAATAGATAAGACCATTTTACAATTTGGGCCCAAGTTAGAAGCAGAGCCTAAGGTGTAAATTTTCGATAGTCCATATCTCGGAAACTATAAGAGATAATTCAATTTGGCAACCGACAATGTAATTAGCATGCCGAATATTACTTGGAATGTGAATTGGAACGAAATCGCCAATAGATAAGACCATTTTACAATTTGGGCCCAAGTTAGAAGCAGAGCCTAAGGTGTAAATTATCGATAGTCCATATCTCGGAAACTATAAGAGATAATGCAATTTGGCAACCGGCAATGTAATTAGCATGCCGAATATTACTTGGAATGTGAATTGGAACGAAATCGCCAATAGATAAGACCATTTTACAATTTGGGCCCAAGTTAGAAGCAGAGCCTAAGGTGTAAATTATTGATAGTCCATATCTCGGAAACTATAAGAGATAATGCAATTTCGCAACCGGCAATGTAATTAGCATGCCGAATATCACTTGGAATGTGAATTGGGACGAAATCGCCAATAGATAAGACCATTTTACAATTTGGGCCTAAGTTAGAAGCAGAGCCTAAGGTGTAAATTATCGATAGTCCATATCTCGGAAACTATAAGAGATAATGCAATTTGGCAACCGGCAATGTAATTAGCATGCCGAATATTACTTGGAATGTGAATTGGAACGAAATCGCCAATAGATAAGACCATTTTACAATTTGGGCCCAAGTTAGAAGCAGAGCCTAAGGTGTAAATTATCGATAGTCCATATCTCGGAAACTATAAGAGATAATGCAATTTGGCAACCGGCAATGTAATTAGCATGCCGAATATTACTTGGAATGTGAATTGGAACGAAATCGCCAATAGGTAAGACCATTTTACAATTTGGGCCCAAGTTAGAAGCAGAGCCTAAGGTGTAAATTATCGATAGTCCATATCTCGGAAACTATAAGAGATAATTCAATTTGGCAACCGACAATGTAATTAGCATGCCGAATATTACTTGGAATGTGAATTGGAACGAAATCGCCAATAGATAAGACCATTTTACAATTTGGGCCCAAGTTAGAAGCAGAGCCTAAGGTGTAAATTATCGATAGTCCATATCTCGGAAACTATAAGAGATAATGCAATTTGGCAACCGGCAATGTAATTAGCATGCCGAATATTACTTGGAATGTGAATTGGAACGAAATCGCCAATAGGTAAGACCATTTTACAATTTGGGCCCAAGTTAGAAGCAGAGCCTAAGGTGTAAATTATCGATAGTCCATATCTCGGAAACTATAAGAGATAATTCAATTTGGCAACCGACAATGTAATTAGCATGCCGAATATTACTTGGAATGTGAATTGGGACGAAATCGCCAATAGATAAGACCATTTTACAATTTTGGCCCAAGTTAGAAGCAGAGCCTAAGGTGTAAATTATCGATAGTCCATATCTCGGAAACTATAAGAGATAATGCAATTTGGCAACCGGCAATGTAATTAGCATGCCGAATATTACTTGGAATGTGAATTGGAACGAAATCGCCAATAGATAAGACCATTTTACAATTTGGGCCCAAGTTAGAAGCAGAGCCTAAGGTGTAAATTATTGAGAGTCCATATCTCGGAAACTATAAGAGATAATGCAATTTCGCAACCGGCAATGTAATTAGCATGCCGAATATCACTTGGAATGTGAATTGGGACGAAATCGCCAATAGATAAGACCATTTTACAATTTGGGCCCAAGTTAGAAGCAGAGCCTAAGGTGTAAATTATCGATAGTCCATATCTCGGAAACTAGGAGTGATAATTCAATTTGGCAACCGGCAATGTAATTAGCATGCCCAATATTACTTGGAATGTGAATTGGAACGAAATCGCCAATAGATAAGACCATTTTACAATTTGGGCCCAAGTTAGAAGCAGAGCCTAAGGTGTAAATTATCGATAGTCCATATCTCGGAAACTATAAGAGATAATTCAATTTGGCAACCGGCAATGTAATTAGCATGCCGAATATTACTTGGAATGTGAATTGGAACGAAATCGCCAATAGATAAGACCATTTTACAATTTGGGCCCAAGTTAGAAGCAGAGCCTAAGGTGTAAATTATCGATAGTCCATATCTCGGAAACTATAAGAGATAATGCAATTTGGCAACCGGCAATGTAATTAGCATGCCGAATATTACTTGGAATGTGAATTGGAACGAAATTGCCAATAGATAAGACCATTTTACAATTTGGGCCCAAGTTAGAAGCAGAGCCTAAGGTGTAAATTATCGATAGTCCATATCTCGGAAACTATAAGAGATAATGCAATTTGGCAACCGGCAATGTAATTAGCATGCCGAATATTACTTGGAATGTGAATTGGAACGAAATCGCCAATAGATAAGACCATTTTACAATTTGGGCCCAAGTTAGAAGCAGAGCCTAAGGTGTAAATTATCGATAGTCCATATCTCGGAAACTATAAGAGATAATTCAATTTGGCAACCGGCAATGTAATTAGCATGCCGAATATTACTTGGAATGTGAATTGGAACGAAATCGCCAATAGATAAGACCATTTTACAATTTGGGCCCAAGTTAGAAGCAGAGCCTAAGGTGTAAATTATCGATAGTCCATATCTTGGAAACTATAAGAGATAATTCAATTTGGCAACCGGCAATGTAATTAGCATGCCGAATATTACTTGGAATGTGAATTGGAACGAAATCGCCAATAGATAAGACCATTTTACAATTTGGGCCCAAGTTAGAAGCAGAGCCTAAGGTGTAAATTATCGATAGTCCATATCTCGGAAACTATAAGAGATAATGCAATTTGGCAACCGGCAATATAATTAGCATGCCGAATATTACTTGAAATGTGAATTGGAACGAAATCGCCAATAGATAAGACCATTTTACAATTTGGGCCCAAGTTAGAAGCAGAGCCTAAGGTGTAAATTATCGATAGTCCATAACTCGGAAACTATAAGAGATAATGCAATTTGGCAACCGGCAATGTAATTAGCATGCCGAATATTACTTGGAATGTGAATTGGGACGAAATCGCCAATAGATAAGACCATTTTACAATTTTGGCCCAAGTTAGAAGCAGAGCCTAAGGTGTAAATTATCGATAGTCCATATCTCGGAAACTATAAGAGATAATGCAATTTGGCAACCGGCAATGTAATTAGCATGCCGAATATTACTTGGAATGTGAATTGGAACGAAATCGCCAATAGATAAGACCATTTTACAATTTGGGCCCAAGTTAGAAGCAGAGCCTAAGGTGTAAATTATTGAGAGTCCATATCTCGGAAACTATAAGAGATAATGCAATTTCGCAACCGGCAATGTAATTAGCATGCCGAATATCACTTGGAATGTGAATTGGGACGAAATCGCCAATAGATAAGACCATTTTACAATTTGGGCCCAAGTTAGAAGCAGAGCCTAAGGTGTAAATTATCGATAGTCCATATCTCGGAAACTAGGAGTGATAATTCAATTTGGCAACCGGCAATGTAATTAGCATGCCCAATATTACTTGGAATGTGAATTGGAACGAAATCGCCAATAGATAAGACCATTTTACAATTTGGGCCCAAGTTAGAAGCAGAGCCTAAGGTGTAAATTATCGATAGTCCATATCTCGGAAACTATAAGAGATAATTCAATTTGGCAACCGGCAATGTAATTAGCATGCCGAATATTACTTGGAATGTGAATTGGAACGAAATCGCCAATAGATAAGACCATTTTACAATTTGGGCCCAAGTTAGAAGCAGAGCCTAAGGTGTAAATTATCGATAGTCCATATCTCGGAAACTATAAGAGATAATGCAATTTGGCAACCGGCAATGTAATTAGCATGCCGAATATTACTTGGAATGTGAATTGGAACGAAATTGCCAATAGATAAGACCATTTTACAATTTGGGCCCAAGTTAGAAGCAGAGCCTAAGGTGTAAATTATCGATAGTCCATATCTCGGAAACTATAAGAGATAATGCAATTTGGCAACCGGCAATGTAATTAGCATGCCGAATATTACTTGGAATGTGAATTGGAACGAAATCGCCAATAGATAAGACCATTTTACAATTTGGGCCCAAGTTAGAAGCAGAGCCTAAGGTGTAAATTATCGATAGTCCATATCTCGGAAACTATAAGAGATAATTCAATTTGGCAACCGGCAATGTAATTAGCATGCCGAATATTACTTGGAATGTGAATTGGAACGAAATCGCCAATAGATAAGACCATTTTACAATTTGGGCCCAAGTTAGAAGCAGAGCCTAAGGTGTAAATTATCGATAGTCCATATCTTGGAAACTATAAGAGATAATTCAATTTGGCAACCGGCAATGTAATTAGCATGCCGAATATTACTTGGAATGTGAATTGGAACGAAATCGCCAATAGATAAGACCATTTTACAATTTGGGCCCAAGTTAGAAGCAGAGCCTAAGGTGTAAATTATCGATAGTCCATATCTCGGAAACTATAAGAGATAATGCAATTTGGCAACCGGCAATATAATTAGCATGCCGAATATTACTTGGAATGTGAATTGGAACGAAATCGCCAATAGATAAGACCATTTTACAATTTGGGCCCAAGTTAGAAGCAGAGCCTAAGGTGTAAATTATCGATAGTCCATAACTCGGAAACTATAAGAGATAATGCAATTTGGCAACCGGCAATGTAATTAGCATGCCGAATATTACTTGGAATGTGAATTGGAACGAAATCGCCAATAGATAAAGCCATTTTACAATTTGGGCCCAAGTTAGAAGCAGAGCCTATGGTGTAAATTATCGATAGTCCATATCTCGGAAACTATAAGAGATAATGCAATTTGGCAACCGGCAATGTAATTAGCATGCCGAATATTACTTGGAATGTGAATTGGAACGAAATCGCCTATAGATAAGACCATTTTACAATTTGGGCCCAAGTTAGAAGCAGAGCCTAAGGTGTAAATTATCGATAGTCCATATCTCGGAAACTATAAGAGATAATGCAATTTGGCAACCGGCAATGTAATTAGCATGCCGAATATTACTTGGAATGTGAATTGGAACGAAATTGCAAATAGATAAGACCATTTTACAATTTGGGCCCAAGTTAGAAGCAGAGCCTAAGGTGTAAATTATCGATAGTCCATATCTCTGAAACTATAAGAGATAATGCAATTTCGCAACCGGCAATGTAATTAGCATGCCGAATATTACTTGGAATGTGAATTGGGACGAAATCGCCAATAGATAAGGCCATTTTACAATTTGGGCCCAAGTTAGAAGCAGAGCCTAAGGTGTAAATTATCGATAGTCCATATCTCGGAATCTATAAGAGATAATGCAATTTGGCAACCGGCAATGTAATTAGCATGCCGAATATTACTTGGAATGTGAATTGGAACGAAATCGCCAATAGATAAGACCATTTTACAATTTGGGCCCAAGTTAGAAGCAGAGCCTAAGGTGTAAATTATTGATAGTCCATATCTCGGAAACTATAAGAGATAATGCAATTTCGCAACCGGCAATGTAATTAGCATGCCGAATATTACTAGGAGTGTGAATTGGAACGAAATCGCCAATAGATAAGACCATTTTACAATTTGGGCCCAAGTTAGAAGCAGAGCCTAAGGTGTAAATTATCGATAGTCCATATCTCGGAAACTATAAGAGATAATGCAATTTGGCAACCGGCAATGTAATTAGCATGCCGAATATTACTTGGAATGTGAATTGGAACGAAATCGCCAATAGATAAGACCATTTTACAATTTGGGCCCAAGTTAGAAGCAGAGCCTAAGGTGTAAATTATCGATAGTCCATATCTCGGAAACTATAAGATATAATGCAATTTGGCAACCGGCAATGTAATTAGCATGCCGAATATTACTTGGAATGTGAATTGGAACGAAATCGCCAATAGATAAGACCATTTTACAATTTGGGCCCAAGTTGGAAGCAGAGCCTAAGGTGTAAATTATCGATAGTCCATATCTCGGAAACTATAAGAGATAATGCAATTTGGCAACCGGCAATGTAATTAGCATGCCGAATATTACTTGGAATGTGAATTGGAACGAAATCGCCAATAGATAAGACCATTTTACAATTTGGGCCCAAGTTAGAAGCAGAGCCTAAGGTGTCAATTATCGATAGTCCATATCTCGGAAACTATAAGAGATAATGCAATTTGGCAACCAGCAATGTAATTAGCATGCCGAATATTACTTGGAATGTGAATTGGAACGAAATTGCCAATAGATAAGACCATTTTACAATTTGGGCCCAAGTTAGAAGCAGAGCCTAAGGTGTAAATTATCGATAGTCCATATCTCGGAAACTATAAGAGATAATGCAATTTGGCAACCGGCAATGTAATTAGCATGCCGAATATTACTTGGAATGTGAATTGGAACGAAATCGCCAATAGATAAGACCATTTTACAATTTGGGCCCAAGTTAGAAGCAGAGCCTAAGGTGTAAATTATCGATAGTCCATATCTCGGAAACTATAAGAGATAATTCAATTTGGCAACCGGCAATGTAATTAGCATGCCGAATATTACTTGGAATGTGAATTGGAACGAAATCGCCAATAGATAAGACCATTTTACAATTTGGGCCCAAGTTAGAAGCAGAGCCTAAGGTGTAAATTATCGATAGTCCATATCTTGGAAACTATAAGAGATAATTCAATTTGGCAACCGGCAATGTAATTAGCATGCCGAATATTACTTGGAATGTGAATTGGAACGAAATCGCCAATAGATAAGACCATTTTACAATTTGGGCCCAAGTTAGAAGCAGAGCCTAAGGTGTAAATTATCGATAGTCCATATCTCGGAAACTATAAGAGATAATGCAATTTGGCAACCGGCAATGTAATTAGCATGCCGAATATTACTTGGAATGTGAATTGGAACGAAATCGCCAATAGATAAGACCATTTTACAATTTGGGCCCAAGTTAGAAGCAGAGCCTAAGGTGTAAATTATCGATAGTCCATAACTCGGAAACTATAAGAGATAATGCAATTTGGCAACCGGCAATGTAATTAGCATGCCGAATATTACTTGGAATGTGAATTGGAACGAAATCGCCAATAGATAAAGCCATTTTACAATTTGGGCCCAAGTTAGAAGCAGAGCCTATGGTGTAAATTATCGATAGTCCATATCTCGGAAACTATAAGAGATAATGCAACTTGGCAACCGGCAATGTAATTAGCATGCCGAATATTACTTGGAATGTGAATTGGAACGAAATCGCCAATAGATAAGACCATTTTACAATTTGGGCCCAAGTTAGAAGCAGAGCCTAAGGTGTAAATTATCGATAGTCCATATCTCGGAAACTAGGAGTGATAATTCAATTTGGCAACCGGCAATGTAATTAGCATGCCCAATATTACTTGGAATGTGAATTGGAACGAAATCGCCAATAGATAAGACCATTTTACAATTTGGGCCCAAGTTAGAAGCAGAGCCTAAGGTGTAAATTATCGATAGTCCATATCTCGGAAACTATAAGAGATAATTCAATTTGGCAACCGGCAATGTAATTAGCATGCCGAATATTACTTGGAATGTGAATTGGAACGAAATCGCCAATAGATAAGACCATTTTACAATTTGGGCCCAAGTTAGAAGCAGAGCCTAAGGTGTAAATTATCGATAGTCCATATCTCGGAAACTATAAGAGATAATGCAATTTGGCAACCGGCAATGTAATTAGCATGCCGAATATTACTTGGAATGTGAATTGGAACGAAATTGCCAATAGATAAGACCATTTTACAATTTGGGCCCAAGTTAGAAGCAGAGCCTAAGGTGTAAATTATCGATAGTCCATATCTCGGAAACTATAAGAGATAATGCAATTTGGCAACCGGCAATGTAATTAGCATGCCGAATATTACTTGGAATGTGAATTGGAACGAAATCGCCAATAGATAAGACCATTTTACAATTTGGGCCCAAGTTAGAAGCAGAGCCTAAGGTGTAAATTATCGATAGTCCATATCTCGGAAACTATAAGAGATAATTCAATTTGGCAACCGGCAATGTAATTAGCATGCCGAATATTACTTGGAATGTGAATTGGAACGAAATCGCCAATAGATAAGACCATTTTACAATTTGGGCCCAAGTTAGAAGCAGAGCCTAAGGTGTAAATTATCGATAGTCCATATCTTGGAAACTATAAGAGATAATTCAATTTGGCAACCGGCAATGTAATTAGCATGCCGAATATTACTTGGAATGTGAATTGGAACGAAATCGCCAATAGATAAGACCATTTTACAATTTGGGCCCAAGTTAGAAGCAGAGCCTAAGGTGTAAATTATCGATAGTCCATATCTCGGAAACTATAAGAGATAATGCAATTTGGCAACCGGCAATATAATTAGCATGCCGAATATTACTTGGAATGTGAATTGGAACGAAATCGCCAATAGATAAGACCATTTTACAATTTGGGCCCAAGTTAGAAGCAGAGCCTAAGGTGTAAATTATCGATAGTCCATAACTCGGAAACTATAAGAGATAATGCAATTTGGCAACCGGCAATGTAATTAGCATGCCGAATATTACTTGGAATGTGAATTGGAACGAAATCGCCAATAGATAAAGCCATTTTACAATTTGGGCCCAAGTTAGAAGCAGAGCCTATGGTGTAAATTATCGATAGTCCATATCTCGGAAACTATAAGAGATAATGCAATTTGGCAACCGGCAATGTAATTAGCATGCCGAATATTACTTGGAATGTGAATTGGAACGAAATCGCCAATAGATAAGACCATTTTACAATTTGGGCCCAAGTTAGAAGCAGAGCCTAAGGTGTAAATTATCGATAGTCCATATCTCGGAAACTATAAGAGTTAATGCAATTTGGCAACCGGCAATGTAATTAGCATGCCGAATATAACTTGGAATGTGAATTGGAACGAAATCGCCTATAGATAAGACCATTTTACAATTTGGGCCCAAGTTAGAAGCAGAGCCTAAGGTGTAAATTATCGATAGTCCATATCTCGGAAACTATAAGAGATAATGCAATTTGGCAACCGGCAATGTAATTAGCATGCCGAATATTACTTGGAATGTGAATTGGAACGAAATTGCAAATAGATAAGACCATTTTACAATTTGGGCCCAAGTTAGAAGCAGAGCCTAAGGTGTAAATTATCGATAGTCCATATCTCTGAAACTATAAGAGATAATGCAATTTCGCAACCGGCAATGTAATTAGCATGCCGAATATTACTTGGAATGTGAATTGGGACGAAATCGCCAATAGATAAGGCCATTTTACAATTTGGGCCCAAGTTAGAAGCAGAGCCTAAGGTGTAAATTATCGATAGTCCATATCTCGGAATCTATAAGAGATAATGCAATTTGGCAACCGGCAATGTAATTAGCATGCCGAATATTACTTGGAATGTGAATTGGAACGAAATCGCCAATAGATAAGACCATTTTACAATTTGGGCCCAAGTTAGAAGCAGAGCCTAAGGTGTAAATTATTGATAGTCCATATCTCGGAAACTATAAGAGATAATGCAATTTCGCAACCGGCAATGTAATTAGCATGCCGAATATTACTAGGAGTGTGAATTGGAACGAAATCGCCAATAGATAAGACCATTTTACAATTTGGGCCCAAGTTAGAAGCAGAGCCTAAGGTGTAAATTATCGATAGTCCATATCTCGGAAACTATAAGAGATAATGCAATTTGGCAACCGGCAATGTAATTAGCATGCCGAATATTACTTGGAATGTGAATTGGAACGAAATCGCCAATAGATAAGACCATTTTACAATTTGGGCCCAAGTTAGAAGCAGAGCCTAAGGTGTAAATTATCGATAGTCCATATCTCGGAAACTATAAGATATAATGCAATTTGGCAACCGGCAATGTAATTAGCATGCCGAATATTACTTGGAATGTGAATTGGAACGAAATCGCCAATAGATAAGACCATTTTACAATTTGGGCCCAAGTTGGAAGCAGAGCCTAAGGTGTAAATTATCGATAGTCCATATCTCGGAAACTATAAGAGATAATGCAATTTGGCAACCGGCAATGTAATTAGCATGCCGAATATTACTTGGAATGTGAATTGGAACGAAATCGCCAATAGATAAGACCATTTTACAATTTGGGCCCAAGTTAGAAGCAGAGCCTAAGGTGTCAATTATCGATAGTCCATATCTCGGAAACTATAAGAGATAATGCAATTTGGCAACCAGCAATGTAATTAGCATGCCGAATATTACTTGGAATGTGAATTGGAACGAAATTGCCAATAGATAAGACCATTTTACAATTTGGGCCCAAGTTAGAAGCAGAGCCTAAGGTGTAAATTATCGATAGTCCATATCTCGGAAACTATAAGAGATAATGCAATTTGGCAACCGGCAATGTAATTAGCATGCCGAATATTACTTGGAATGTGAATTGGAACGAAATCGCCAATAGATAAGACCATTTTACAATTTGGGCCCAAGTTAGAAGCAGAGCCTAAGGTGTAAATTATCGATAGTCCATATCTCGGAAACTATAAGAGATAATTCAATTTGGCAACCGGCAATGTAATTAGCATGCCGAATATTACTTGGAATGTGAATTGGAACGAAATCGCCAATAGATAAGACCATTTTACAATTTGGGCCCAAGTTAGAAGCAGAGCCTAAGGTGTAAATTATCGATAGTCCATATCTTGGAAACTATAAGAGATAATTCAATTTGGCAACCGGCAATGTAATTAGCATGCCGAATATTACTTGGAATGTGAATTGGAACGAAATCGCCAATAGATAAGACCATTTTACAATTTGGGCCCAAGTTAGAAGCAGAGCCTAAGGTGTAAATTATCGATAGTCCATATCTCGGAAACTATAAGAGATAATGCAATTTGGCAACCGGCAATGTAATTAGCATGCCGAATATTACTTGGAATGTGAATTGGAACGAAATCGCCAATAGATAAGACCATTTTACAATTTGGGCCCAAGTTAGAAGCAGAGCCTAAGGTGTAAATTATCGATAGTCCATAACTCGGAAACTATAAGAGATAATGCAATTTGGCAACCGGCAATGTAATTAGCATGCCGAATATTACTTGGAATGTGAATTGGAACGAAATCGCCAATAGATAAAGCCATTTTACAATTTGGGCCCAAGTTAGAAGCAGAGCCTATGGTGTAAATTATCGATAGTCCATATCTCGGAAACTATAAGAGATAATGCAACTTGGCAACCGGCAATGTAATTAGCATGCCGAATATTACTTGGAATGTGAATTGGAACGAAATCGCCAATAGATAAGACCATTTTACAATTTGGGCCCAAGTTAGAAGCAGAGCCTAAGGTGTAAATTATCGATAGTCCATATCTCGGAAACTATAAGAGATAATGCAATTTGGCAACCGGCAATGTAATTAGCATGCCGAATATTACTTGGAATGTGAATTGGAACGAAATCGCCAATAGATAAGACCATTTTACAATTTGGGCCCAAGTTAGAAGCAGAGCCTAAGGTGTAAATTATCGATAGTCCATATCTCGGAAACTATAAGAGATAATGCAATTTGGCAACCGGCAATGTAATTAGCATGCCGAATATTACTTGGAATGTGAATTGGAACGAAATCGCCAATAGATAAGACCATTTTACAATTTGGGCCCAAGTTAGAAGCAGAGCCTAAGGTGTAAATTATCGATAGTCCATATCTCGGAAACTATAAGAGATAATTCAATTTGGCAACCGGCAATGTAATTAGCATGCCGAATATTACTTGGAATGTGAATTGGAACGAAATCGCCAATAGATAAGACCATTTTACAATTTGGGCCCAAGTTAGAAGCAGAGCCTAAGGTGTAAATTATCGATAGTCCATATCTTGGAAACTATAAGAGATAATTCAATTTGGCAACCGGCAATGTAATTAGCATGCCGAATATTACTTGGAATGTGAATTGGAACGAAATCGCCAATAGATAAGACCATTTTACAATTTGGGCCCAAGTTAGAAGCAGAGCCTAAGGTGTAAATTATCGATAGTCCATACCTCGGAAACTATAAGAGATAATGCAATTTGGCAACCGGCAATGTAATTAGCATGCCGAATATTACTTGGAATGTGAATTGGAACGAAATCGCCAATAGATAAGACCATTTTACAATTTGGGCCCAAGTTAGAAGCAGAGCCTAAGGTGTAAATTATCGATAGTCCATATCTCGGAAACTATAAGAGATAATGCAATTTGGCAACCGGCAATGTAATTAGCATGCCGAATATTACTTGGAATGTGAATTGGAACGAAATCGCCAATAGATAAGACCATTTTACAATTTGGGCCCAAGTTAGAAGCAGAGCCTAAGGTGTAAATTATCGATAGTCCATATCTCGGAAACTATAAGAGATAATTCAATTTGGCAACCGGCAATGTAATTAGCATGCCGAATATTACTTGGAATGTGAATTGGAACGAAATCGCCAATAGATAAGACCATTTTACAATTTGGGCCCAAGTTAGAAGCAGAGCCTAAGGTGTAAATTATCGATAGTCCATATCTTGGAAACTATAAGAGATAATTCAATTTGGCAACCGGCAATGTAATTAGCATGCCGAATATTACTTGGAATGTGAATTGGAACGAAATCGCTAATAGATAAGACCATTTTACAATTTGGGCCCAAGTTAGAAGCAGAGCCTAAGGTGTAAATTATCGATAGTCCATATCTCGGAAACTATAAGAGATAATGCAATTTGGCAACCGGCAATATAATTAGCATGCCGAATATTACTTGGAATGTGAATTGGAACGAAATCGCCAATAGATAAGACCATTTTACAATTTGGGCCCAAGTTAGAAGCAGAGCCTAAGGTGTAAATTATCGATAGTCCATAACTCGGAAACTATAAGAGATAATGCAATTTGGCAACCGGCAATGTAATTAGCATGCCGAATATTACTTGGAATGTGAATTGGAACGAAATCGCCAATAGATAAAGCCATTTTACAATTTGGGCCCAAGTTAGAAGCAGAGCCTATGGTGTAAATTATCGATAGTCCATATCTCGGAAACTATAAGAGATAATGCAATTTGGCAACCGGCAATGTAATTAGCATGCCGAATATTACTTGGAATGTGAATTGGAACGAAATCGCCAATAGATAAGACCATTTTACAATTTGGGCCCAAGTTAGAAGCAGAGCCTAAGGTGTAAATTATCGATAGTCCATATCTCGGAAACTATAAGAGTTAATGCAATTTGGCAACCGGCAATGTAATTAGCATGCCGAATATTACTTGGAATGTGAATTGGAACGAAATCGCCTATAGATAAGACCATTTTACAATTTGGGCCCAAGTTAGAAGCAGAGCCTAAGGTGTAAATTATCGATAGTCCATATCTCGGAAACTATAAGAGATAATGCAATTTGGCAACCGGCAATGTAATTAGCATGCCGAATATTACTTGGAATGTGAATTGGAACGAAATTGCAAATAGATAAGACCATTTTACAATTTGGGCCCAAGTTAGAAGCAGAGCCTAAGGTGTAAATTATCGATAGTCCATATCTCTGAAACTATAAGAGATAATGCAATTTCGCAACCGGCAATGTAATTAGCATGCCGAATATTACTTGGAATGTGAATTGGGACGAAATCGCCAATAGATAAGGCCATTTTACAATTTGGGCCCAAGTTAGAAGCAGAGCCTAAGGTGTAAATTATCGATAGTCTATATCAGGTTCGTCCATCGATCGATGGACGAATCTATAAGAGATAATGCAATTTGGCAACCGGCAATGTAATTAGCATGCCGAATATTACTTGGAATGTGAATTGGAACGAAATCGCCAATAGATAAGACCATTTTACAATTTGGGCCCAAGTTAGAAGCAGAGCCTAAGGTGTAAATTATTGATAGTCCATATCTCGGAAACTATAAGAGATAATGCAATTTCGCAACCGGCAATGTAATTAGCATGCCGAATATTACTAGGAGTGTGAATTGGAACGAAATCGCCAATAGATAAGACCATTTTACAATTTGGGCCCAAGTTAGAAGCAGAGCCTAAGGTGTAAATTATCGATAGTCCATATCTCGGAAACTATAAGAGATAATGCAATTTGGCAACCGGCAATGTAATTAGCATGCCGAATATTACTTGGAATGTGAATTGGAACGAAATCGCCAATAGATAAGACCATTTTACAATTTGGGCCCAAGTTAGAAGCAGAGCCTAAGGTGTAAATTATCGATAGTCCATATCTCGGAAACTATAAGAGATAATGCAATTTGGCAACCGGCAATGTAATTAGCATGCCGAATATTACTTGGAATGTGAATTGGAACGAAATCGCCAATAGATAAGACCATTTTACAATTTGGGCCCAAGTTAGAAGCAGAGCCTAAGGTGTAAATTATCGATAGTCCATATCTCGGAAACTATAAGAGATAATGCAATTTGGCAACCGGCAATGTAATTAGCATGCCGAATATTACTTGGAATGTGAATTGGAACGAAATCGCCAATAGATAAGACCATTTTACAATTTGGGCCCAAGTTAGAAGCAGAGCCTAATGTGTAAATTATCGATAGTCCATATCTCGGAAACTATAAGAGATAATGCAATTTGGCAACCGGCAATGTAATTAGCATGCCGAATATTACTTGGAATGTGAATTGGAACGAAATCGCCAATAGATAAGACCATTTTACAATTTGGGCCCAAGTTAGAAGCAGAGCCTAAGGTGTAAATTATTGATAGTCCATATCTCGGAAACTATAAGAGATAATGCAATTTCGCAACCGGCAATGTAATTAGCATGCCGAATATCACTTGGAATGTGAATTGGGACGAAATCGCCAATAGATAAGAGCATTTTACAATTTGGGCCCAAGTTAGAAGCAGAGCCTAAGGTGTCAATTATCGATAGTCCATATCTCGGAAACTATAAGAGATAATGCAATTTGGCAACCGGCAATGTAATTAGCATGCCGAATATTACTTGGAATGTGAATTGGAACGAAATTGCAAATAGATAAGACCATTTTACAATTTGGGCCCAAGTTAGAAGCAGAGCCTAAGGTGTAAATTATCGATAGTCCATATCTCGGAAACTATAAGAGATAATGCAATTTGGCAACCGGCAATGTAATTAGCATGCCGAATATTACTTGGAATGTGAATTGGAACGAAATCGATAATAGATAAGACCATTTTACAATTTGGGCCCAAGTTAGAAGCAGAGCCTAAGGTGTAAATTATCGATAGTCCATATCTCGGAAACTATAAGAGATAATGCAATTTGGCAACCGGCAATGTAATTAGCATGCCGAATATTACTTGGAATGTGAATTGGAACGAAATCGTCAATAGATAAGACCATTTTACAATTTGGGCCCAAGTTAGAAGCAGAGCCTAATGTGTAAATTATCGATAGTCCATATCTCGGAAACTATAAGAGATAATGCAATTTGGCAACCGGCAATGTAATTAGCATGCCGAATATTACTTGGATTGTGAATTGGAACGAAATCGCCAATAGATAAGACCATTTTACAATTTGGGCCCAAGTTAGAAGCAGAGCCTAAGGTGTAAATTATTGAGAGTCCATATCTCGGAAACTATAAGAGATAATGCAATTTCGCAACCGGCAATGTAATTAGCATGCCGAATATCACTTGGAATGTGAATTGGGACGAAATCGCCAATAGATAAGACCATTTTACAATTTGGGCCCAAGTTAGAAGCAGAGCCTAAGGTGTAAATTATCGATAGTCCATATCTCGGAAACTATAAGAGATAATTCAATTTGGCAACCGGCAATGTAATTAGCATGCCCAATATTACTTGGAATGTGAATTGGAACGAAATCGCCAATAGATAAGACCATTTTACAATTTGGGCCCAAGTTAGAAGCAGAGCCTAAGGTGTAAATTATCGATAGTCCATATCTCGGAAACTATAAGAGATAATTCAATTTGGCAACCGGCAATGTAATTAGCATGCCGAATATTACTTGGAATGTGAATTGGAACGAAATCGCCAATAGATAAGACCATTTTAAAATTTGGGCCCAAGTTAGAAGCAGAGCCTAAGGTGTAAATTATCGATAGTCCATAACTCGGAAACTATAAGAGATAATGCAATTTGGCAACCGGCAATGTAATTAGCATGCCGAATATTACTTGGAATGTGAATTGGAACGAAATCCCCAATAGATAAAGCCATTTTACAATTTGGGCCCAAGTTAGAAGCAGAGCCTATGGTGTAAATTATCGATAGTCCATATCTCGGAAACTATAAGAGATAATGCAATTTGGCAACCGGCAATGTAATTAGCATGCCGAATATTACTTGGAATGTGAATTGGAACGAAATCGCCAATAGATAAGACCATTTTACAATTTGAGCCCAAGTTAGAAGCAGAGCCTAAGGTGTAAATTATCGATAGTCCATATCTCGGAAACTATAAGAGTTAATGCAATTTGGCAACCGGCAATGTAATTAGCATGCCGAATATTACTTGGAATGTGAATTGGAACGAAACCGCCTATAGATAAGACCATTTTACAATTTGGGCCCAAGTTAGAAGCAGAGCCTAAGGTGTAAATTATCGATAGTCCATATCTCGGAAACTATAAGAGATAATGCAATTTGGCAACCGGCAATGTAATTAGCATGCCGAATATTACTTGGAATGTGAATTGGAACGAAATTGCCAATAGATAAGACCCTTTTACAATTTGGGCCCAAGTTAGAAGCAGAGCCTAATGTGTAAATTATCGATAGTCCATATCTCTGAAACTATAAGAGATAATGCAATTTCGCAACCGGCAATGTAATTAGCATGCCGAATATTACTTGGAATGTGAATTGGGACGAAATCGCCAATAGATAAGACCATTTTACAATTTGGGCCCAAGTTAGAAGCAGAGCCTAAGGTGTAAATTATCGATAGTATATATCTCGGAAACTATAAGAGATAATGCAATTTGGCAACCGGCAATGTAATTAGCATGCCGAATATTACTTGGAATGTGAATTGGAACGAAATCGCCAATAGATAAGACCATTTTACAATTTGGGCCCAAGTTAGAAGCAGAGCCTAAGGTGTAAATTATCGATAGTCCATATCTCGGAAACTATAAGAGATAATGCAATTTGGCAACCGGCAATGTAATTAGCATGCCGAATATTACTTGGAATGTGAATTGGAACGAAATCGCCAATAGATAAGACCATTTTACAATTTGGGCCCAAGTTAGAAGCAGAGCCTAATGTGTAAATTATCGATAGTCCATATCTCGGAAACTATAAGAGATAATGCAATTTGGCAACCGGCAATGTAATTAGCATGCCGAATATTACTTGGAATGTGAATTGGAACGAAATCGCCAATAGATAAGACCATTTTACAATTTGGGCCCAAGTTAGAAGCAGAGCCTAAGGTGTAAATTATTGATAGTCCATATCTCGGAAACTATAAGAGATAATGCAATTTCGCAACCGGCAATGTAATTAGCATGCCGAATATCACTTGGAATGTGAATTGGGACGAAATCGCCAATAGATAAGACCATTTTACAATTTGGGCCCAAGTTAGAAGCAGAGCCTAAGGTGTCAATTATCGATAGTCCATATCTCGGAAACTATAAGAGATAATGCAATTTGGCAACCGGCAATGTAATTAGCATGCCGAATATTACTTGGAATGTGAATTGGAACGAAATCGCAAATAGATAAGACCATTTTACAATTTGGGCCCAAGTTAGAAGCAGAGCCTAAAGTGTAAATTATCGATAGTCCATATCTCGGAAACTATAAGAGATAATGCAATTTGGCAACCGGCAATGTAATTAGCATGCCGAATATTACTTGGAATGTGAATTGGAACGAAATCGCCAATAGGTAAGACCATTTTACAATTTGAGCCCAAGTTAGAAGCAGAGCCTAAGGTGTAAATTATCGATAGTCCATATCTCGGAAACTATAAGAGATAATTCAATTTGGCAACCGACAATGTAATTAGCATGCCGAATATTACTTGGAATGTGAATTGGAACGAAATCGCCAATAGATAAGACCATTTTACAATTTGGGCCCAAGTTAGAAGCAGAGCCTAAGGTGTAAATTATCGATAGTCCATATCTCGGAAACTATAAGAGATAATGCAATTTGGCAACCGGCAATGTAATTAGCATGCCGAATATTACTTGGAATGTGAATTGGAACGAAATCGCCAATAGATAAGACCATTTTACAATTTGGGCCCAAGTTAGAAGCAGAGCCTAAGGTGTAAATTATCGATAGTCCATATCTCGGAAACTATAAGAGATAATGCAATTTGGCAACCGGCAATGTAATTAGCATGCCGAATATTACTTGGAATGTGAATTGGGACGAAATCGCCAATAGATAAGACCATTTTACAATTTGGGCCCAAGTTAGAAGCAGAGCCTAAGGTGTAAATTATCGATAGTCCATATCTCGGAAACTATAAGAGATAATGCAATTTGGCAACCGGCAATGTAATTAGCATGCCGAATATTACTTGGAATGTGAATTGGAACGAAATCGCCAATAGATAAGACCATTTTACAATTTGGGCCCAAGTTAGAAGCAGAGCCTAAGGTGTAAATTATCGATAGTCCATATCTCGGAAACTATAAGAGATAATGCAATTTGGCAACCGGCAATGTAATTAGCATGCCGAATATTAATTGGAATGTGAATTGGAACGAAATCGCCAATAGATAAGACCATTTTACAATTTGGGCCCAAGTTAGAAGCAGAGCCTATGGTGTAAATTATCGATAGTCCATATCTCGGAAACTATAAGATATAATTCAATTTGGCAACCGGCAATGTAATTAGCATGCCCAATATTACTTGGAATGTGAATTGGGACGAAATCGCCAATAGATAAGACCATTTTACAATTTGGGCCCAAGTTAGAAGCAGAGCCTAAGGTGTAAATTATCGATAGTCCATATCTCGGAAACTATAAGAGATAATGCAATTTGGCAACCGGCAATGTAATTAGCATGCCGAATATTACTTGGAATGTGAATTGGAACGAAATCGCCAATAGATAAGACCATTTTACAATTTGGGCCCAAGTTAGAAGCAGAGCCTAAGGTGTAAATTATCGATAGTCCATATCTCGGAAACTATAAGAGATAATGCAATTTGGCAACCGGCAATGTAATTAGCATGCCGAATATTAATTGGAATGTGAATTGGAACGAAATCGCCAATAGATAAGACCATTTTACAATTTGGGCCCAAGTTAGAAGCAGAGCCTATGGTGTAAATTATCGATAGTCCATATCTCGGAAACTATAAGATATAATTCAATTTGGCAACCGGCAATGTAATTAGCATGCCCAATATTACTTGGAATGTGAATTGGGACGAAATCGCCAATAGATAAGACCATTTTACAATTTGGGCCCAAGTTAGAAGCAGAGCCTAAGGTGTAAATTATCGATAGTCCATATCTCGGAAACTATAAGAGATAATGCAATTTGGCAACCGGCAATGTAATTAGCATGCCGAATATTACTTGGAATGTGAATTGGAACGAAATCGCCAATAGATAAGACCATTTTACAATTTGGGCCCAAGTTAGAAGCAGAGCCTAAGGTGTAAATTATCGATAGTCCATAACTCGGAAACTATAAGAGATAATGCAATTTGGCAACCGGCAATATAATTAGCATGCCGAATATTACTTGGAATGTGAATTGGAACGAAATCGCCAATAGATAAGGCCATTTTACAATTTGGGCCCAAGTTAGAAGCAGAGCCTATGGTGTAAATTATCGATAGTCCATATCTCTGAAACTATAAGAGATAATGCAATTTCGCAACCGGCAATGTAATTAGCATGCCGAATATTACTTGGAATGTGAATTGGGACGAAATCGCCAATAGATAAGGCCATTTTACAATTTGGGCCCAAGTTAGAAGCAGAGCCTAAGGTGTAAATTATCGATAGTCCATATCTCGGAATCTATAAGAGATAATGCAATTTGGCAACCGGCAATGTAATTAGCATGCCGAATATTACTTGGAATGTGAATTGGAACGAAATCGCCAATAGATAAGACCATTTTACAATTTGGGCCCAAGTTAGAAGCAGAGCCTAAGGTGTAAATTATTGATAGTCCATATCTCGGAAACTATAAGAGATAATGCAATTTCGCAACCGGCAATGTAATTAGCATGCCGAATATCACTTGGAATGTGAATTTGGACGAAATCGCCAATAGATAAGACCATTTTACAATTTGGGCCCAAGTTAGAAGCAGAGCCTAAGGTGTCAATTATCGATAGTCCATATCTCGGAAACTATAAGAGATAATGCAATTTGGCAACCGGCAATGTAATTAGCATGCCGAATATTACTTGGAATGTGAATTGGAACGAAATCGCCAATAGGTAAGACCATTTTACAATTTGAGCCCAAGTTAGAAGCAGAGCCTAAGGTGTAAATTATCGATAGTCCATATCTCGGAAACTATAAGAGATAATTCAATTTGGCAACCGACAATGTAATTAGCATGCCGAATATTACTTGGAATGTGAATTGGAACGAAATCGCCAATAGATAAGACCATTTTACAATTTGGGCCCAAGTTAGAAGCAGAGCCTAAGGTGTAAATTATCGATAGTCCATATCTCGGAAACTATAAGAGATAATGCAATTTGGCAACCGGCAATGTAATTAGCATGCCGAATATTACTTGGAATGTGAATTGGAACGAAATCGCCAATAGATAAGACCATTTTACAACTTGGGCCCAAGTTAGAAGCAGAGCCTAAGGTGTAAATTATCGATAGTCCATATCTCGGAAACTATAAGAGATAATGCAATTTGGCAACCGGCAATGTAATTAGCATGCCGAATATTACTTGGAATGTGAATTGGGACGAAATCGCCAATAGATAAGACCATTTTACAATTTGGGCCCAAGTTAGAAGCAGAGCCTAAGGTGTAAATTATCGATAGTCCATATCTCGGAAACTATAAGAGATAATGCAATTTGGCAACCGGCAATGTAATTAGCATGCCGAATATTACTTGGAATGTGAATTGGAACGAAATCGCCAATAGATAAGACCATTTTACAATTTGGGCCCAAGTTAGAAGCAGAGCCTAAGGTGTAAATTATCGATAGTCCATATCTCGGAAACTATAAGAGATAATGCAATTTGGCAACCGGCAATGTAATTAGCATGCCGAATATTAATTGGAATGTGAATTGGAACGAAATCGCCAATAGATAAGACCATTTTACAATTTGGGCCCAAGTTAGAAGCAGAGCCTATGGTGTAAATTATCGATAGTCCATATCTCGGAAACTATAAGATATAATTCAATTTGGCAACCGGCAATGTAATTAGCATGCCCAATATTACTTGGAATGTGAATTGGGACGAAATCGCCAATAGATAAGACCATTTTACAATTTGGGCCCAAGTTAGAAGCAGAGCCTAAGGTGTAAATTATCGATAGTCCATATCTCGGAAACTATAAGAGATAATGCAATTTGGCAACCGGCAATGTAATTAGCATGCCGAATATTACTTGGAATGTGAATTGGAACGAAATCGCCAATAGATAAGACCATTTTACAATTTGGGCCCAAGTTAGAAGCAGAGCCTAAGGTGTAAATTATCGATAGTCCATAACTCGGAAACTATAAGAGATAATGCAATTTGGCAACCGGCAATATAATTAGCATGCCGAATATTACTTGGAATGTGAATTGGAACGAAATCGCCAATAGATAAGGCCATTTTACAATTTGGGCCCAAGTTAGAAGCAGAGCCTATGGTGTAAATTATCGATAGTCCATATCTCGGAAACTATAAGAGATAATGCAATTTGGCAACCGGCAATGTAATTAGCATGCCGAATATTACTTGGAATGTGAATTGGAACGAAATCGCCAATAGATAAGACCATTTTACAATTTGGGCCCAAGTTAGAAGCAGAGCCTAAGGTGTAAATTATCGATAGTCCATATCTCGGAAACTATAAGAGTTGATGCAATTTGGCAACCGGCAATGTAATTAGCATGCCGAATATTACTTGGAATGTGAATTGGAACGAAATTGCCAATAGATAAGACCATTTTACAATTTGGGCCCAAGTTAGAAGCAGAGCCTAAGGTGTAAATTATCGATAGTCCATATCTCTGAAACTATAAGAGATAATGCAATTTCGCAACCGGCAATGTAATTAGCATGCCGAATATTACTTGGAATGTGAATTGGGACGAAATCGCCAATAGATAAGGCCATTTTACAATTTGGGCCCAAGTTAGAAGCAGAGCCTAAGGTGTAAATTATCGATAGTCCATATCTCGGAAACTATAAGAGATAATGCAATTTGGCAACCGGCAATGTAATTAGGATGCCGAATATTACTTGGAATGTGAATTGGAACGAAATCGCCAATGGATAAGACCATTTTACAATTTGGGCCCAAGTTAGAAGCAGAGCCTAAGGTGTAAATTATTGATAGTCCATATCTCGGAAACTATAAGAGATAATGCAATTTCGCAACCGGCAATGTAATTAGCATGCCGAATATTACTAGGAGTGTGAATTGGAACGAAATCGCCAATAGATAAGACCATTTTACAATTTGGGCCCAAGTTAGAAGCAGAGCCTAAGGTGTAAATTATCGATAGTCCATATCTCGGAAACTATAAGAGATAATGCAATTTGGCAACCGGCAATGTAATTAGCATGCCGAATATTACTTGGAATGTGAATTGGAACGAAATCGCCAATAGATAAGACCATTTTACAATTTGGGCCCAAGTTAGAAGCAGAGCCTAAGGTGTAAATTATCGATAGTCCATATCTCGGAAACTATAAGAGATAATGCAATTTGGCAACCGGCAATGTAATTAGCATGCCGAATATTACTTGGAATGTGAATTGGAACGAAATCGCCAATAGATAAGACTATTTTACAATTTGGGCCCAAGTTAGAAGCAGAGCCTAAGGTGTAAATTATCGATAGTCCATATCTCGGAAACTATAAGAGATAATGCAATTTGGCAACCGGCAATGTAATTAGCATGCCGAATATTACTTGGAATGTGAATTGGAACGAAATCGCCAATAGATAAGACCATTTTACAATTTGGGCCCAAGTTAGAAGCAGAGCCTAATGTGTAAATTATCGATAGTCCATATCTCGGAAACTATAAGAGATAATGCAATTTGGCAACCGGCAATGTAATTAGCATGCCGAATATTACTTGGAATGTGAATTGGAACGAAATCGCCAATAGATAAGACCATTTTACAATTTGGGCCCAAGTTAGAAGCAGAGCCTAAGGTGTAAATTATTGATAGTCTATATCTCGGAAACTATAAGAGATAATGCAATTTCGCAACCGGCAATGTAATTAGCATGCCGAATATCACTTGGAATGTGAATTGGGACGAAATCGCCAATAGATAAGACCATTTTACAATTTGGGCCCAAGTTAGAAGCAGAGCCTAAGGTGTCAATTATCGACAGTCCATATCTCGGAAACTATAAGAGATAATGCAATTTGGCAACCGGCAATGTAATTAGCATGCCGAATATTACTTGGAATGTGAATTGGAACGAAATCGCAAATAGATAAGACCATTTTACAATTTGGGCCCAAGTTAGAAGCAGAGCCTAAGGTGTAAATTATCGATAGTCCATATCTCGGAAACTATAAGAGATAATTCAATTTGGCAACCGACAATGTAATTAGCATGCCGAATATTACTTGGAATGTGAATTGGAACGAAATCGCCAATAGATAAGACCATTTTACAATTTGGGCCCAAGTTAGAAGCAGAGCCTAAGGTGTAAATTATCGATAGTCCATATCTCGGAAACTATAAGAGATAATGCAATTTGGCAACCGGCAATGTAATTAGCATGCCGAATATTACTTGGAATGTGAATTGGAACGAAATCGCCAATAGATAAGACCATTTTACAATTTGGGCCCAAGTTAGAAGCAGAGCCTAAGGTGAAAATTATCGATAGTCCATATCTCGGAAACTATAAGAGATAATGCAATTTGGCAACCGGCAATGTAATTAGCATGCCGAATATTACTTGGAATGTGAATTGGGACGAAATCGCCAATAGATAAGACCATTTTACAATTTGGGCCCAAGTTAGAAGCAGAGCCTAAGGTGTAAATTATCGATAGTCCATATCTCGGAAACTATAAGAGATAATGCAATTTGGCAACCGGCAATGTAATTAGCATGCCGAATATTACTTGGAATGTGAATTGGAACGAAATCGCCAATAGATAAGACCATTTTACAATTTGGGCCCAAGTTAGAAGCAGAGCCTAAGGTGTAAATTATCGATAGTCCATATCTCGGAAACTATAAGAGATAATGCAATTTGGCAACCGGCAATGTAATTAGCATGCCGAATATTAATTGGAATGTGAATTGGAACGAAATCGCCAATAGATAAGACCATTTTACAATTTGGGCCCAAGTTAGAAGCAGAGCCTATGGTGTAAATTATCGATAGTCCATATCTCGGAAACTATAAGAGATAACTCAATTTGGCAACCGGCAATGTAATTAGCATGCCGAATATTACTTGGAATGTGAATTGGAACGAAATCGCCAATAGATAAGACCATTTTACAATTTGGGCCCAAGTTAGAAGCAGAGCCTAAGGTGTAAATTATCGATAGTCCATATCTCGGAAACTATAAGAGATAATGCAATTTGGCAACCGGCAATGTAATTAGCATGCCGAATATTAATTGGAATGTGAATTGGAACGAAATCGCCAATAGATAAGACCATTTTACAATTTGGGCCCAAGTTAGAAGCAGAGCCTATGGTGTAAATTATCGATAGTCCATATCTCGGAAACTATAAGATATAATTCAATTTGGCAACCGGCAATGTAATTAGCATGCCCAATATTACTTGGAATGTGAATTGGGACGAAATCGCCAATAGATAAGACCATTTTACAATTTGGGCCCAAGTTAGAAGCAGAGCCTAAGGTGTAAATTATCGATAGTCCATATCTCGGAAACTATAAGAGATAATGCAATTTGGCAACCGGCAATGTAATTAGCATGCCGAATATTACTTGGAATGTGAATTGGAACGAAATCGCCAATAGATAAGACCATTTTACAATTTGGGCCCAAGTTAGAAGCAGAGCCTAAGGTGTAAATTATCGATAGTCCATAACTCGGAAACTATAAGAGATAATGCAATTTGGCAACCGGCAATATAATTAGCATGCCGAATATTACTTGGAATGTGAATTGGAACGAAATCGCCAATAGATAAGGCCATTTTACAATTTGGGCCCAAGTTAGAAGCAGAGCCTATGGTGTAAATTATCGATAGTCCATATCTCGGAAACTATAAGAGATAATGCAATTTGGCAACCGGCAATGTAATTAGCATGCCGAATATTACTTGGAATGTGAATTGGAACGAAATCGCCAATAGATAAGACCATTTTACAATTTGGGCCCAAGTTAGAAGCAGAGCCTAAGGTGTAAATTATCGATAGTCCATATCTCGGAAACTATAAGAGTTGATGCAATTTGGCAACCGGCAATGTAATTAGCATGCCGAATATTACTTGGAATGTGAATTGGAACGAAATCGCCAATAGATAAGACCATTTTACAATTTGGGCCCAAGTTAGAAGCAGAGCCTAAGGTATAAATTATCGATAGTCCATATCTCGGAAACTATAAGAGATAATGCAATTTGGCAACCGGCAATGTAATTAGCATGCCGAATATTACTTGGAATGTGAATTGGAACGAAATTGCCAATAGATAAGACCATTTTACAATTTGGGCCCAAGTTAGAAGCAGAGCCTAAGGTGTAAATTATCGATAGTCCATATCTCTGAAACTATAAGAGATAATGCAATTTCGCAACCGGCAATGTAATTAGCATGCCGAATATTACTTGGAATGTGAATTGGGACGAAATCGCCAATAGATAAGGCCATTTTACAATTTGGGCCCAAGTTAGAAGCAGAGCCTAAGGTGTAAATTATCGATAGTCCATATCTCGGAAACTATAAGAGATAATGCAATTTGGCAACCGGCAATGTAATTAGCATGCCGAATATTACTTGGAATGTGAATTGGAACGAAATCGCCAATGGATAAGACCATTTTACAATTTGGGCCCAAGTTAGAAGCAGAGCCTAAGGTGTAAATTATTGATAGTCCATATCTCGGAAACTATAAGAGATAATGCAATTTCGCAACCGGCAATGTAATTAGCATGCCGAATATTACTAGGAGTGTGAATTGGAACGAAATCGCCAATAGATAAGACCATTTTACAATTTGGGCCCAAGTTAGAAGCAGAGCCTAAGGTGTAAATTATCGATAGTCCATATCTCGGAAACTATAAGAGATAATGCAATTTGGCAACCGGCAATGTAATTAGCATGCCGAATATTACTTGGAATGTGAATTGGAACGAAATCGCCAATAGATAAGACCATTTTACAATTTGGGCCCAAGTTAGAAGCAGAGCCTAAGGTGTAAATTATCGATAGTCCATATCTCGGAAACTATAAGAGATAATGCAATTTGGCAACCGGCAATGTAATTAGCATGCCGAATATTACTTGGAATGTGAATTGGAACGAAATCGCCAATAGATAAGACTATTTTACAATTTGGGCCCAAGTTAGAAGCAGAGCCTAAGGTGTAAATTATCGATAGTCCATATCTCGGAAACTATAAGAGATAATGCAATTTGGCAACCGGCAATGTAATTAGCATGCCGAATATTACTTGGAATGTGAATTGGAACGAAATCGCAAATAGATAAGACCATTTTACAATTTGGGCCCAAGTTAGAAGCAGAGCCTAAGGTGTAAATTATCGATAGTCCATATCTCGGAAACTATAAGAGATAATTCAATTTGGCAACCGACAATGTAATTAGCATGCCGAATATTACTTGGAATGTGAATTGGAACGAAATCGCCAATAGATAAGACCATTTTACAATTTGGGCCCAAGTTAGAAGCAGAGCCTAAGGTGTAAATTATCGATAGTCCATATCTCGGAAACTATAAGAGATAATGCAATTTGGCAACCGGCAATGTAATTAGCATGCCGAATATTACTTGGAATGTGAATTGGAACGAAATCGCCAATAGATAAGACCATTTTACAATTTGGGCCCAAGTTAGAAGCAGAGCCTAAGGTGAAAATTATCGATAGTCCATATCTCGGAAACTATAAGAGATAATGCAATTTGGCAACCGGCAATGTAATTAGCATGCCGAATATTACTTGGAATGTGAATTGGGACGAAATCGCCAATAGATAAGACCATTTTACAATTTGGGCCCAAGTTAGAAGCAGAGCCTAAGGTGTAAATTATCGATAGTCCATATCTCGGAAACTATAAGAGATAATGCAATTTGGCAACCGGCAATGTAATTAGCATGCCGAATATTACTTGGAATGTGAATTGGAACGAAATCGCCAATAGATAAGACCATTTTACAATTTGGGCCCAAGTTAGAAGCAGAGCCTAAGGTGTAAATTATCGATAGTCCATATCTCGGAAACTATAAGAGATAATGCAATTTGGCAACCGGCAATGTAATTAGCATGCCGAATATTAATTGGAATGTGAATTGGAACGAAATCGCCAATAGATAAGACCATTTTACAATTTGGGCCCAAGTTAGAAGCAGAGCCTATGGTGTAAATTATCGATAGTCCATATCTCGGAAACTATAAGAGATAACTCAATTTGGCAACCGGCAATGTAATTAGCATGCCCAATATTACTTGGAATGTGAATTGGAACGAAATCGCCAATAGATAAGACCATTTTACAATTTGGGCCCAAGTTAGAAGCAGAGCCTAAGGTGTAAATTATCGATAGTCCATATCTCGGAAACTATAAGAGATAATTCAATTTGGCAACCGACAATGTAATTAGCATGCCGAATATTACTTGGAATGTGAATTGGAACGAAATCGCCAATAGGTAAGGCCATTTTACAATTTGGGCCCAAGTTAGAAGCAGAGCCTAAGGTGTAAATTATCGATAGTCCATATCTCGGAAACTATAAAAGATAATTCAATTTGGCAAACGGCAATGTAATTAGCATGCCGAATATTACTTGGAATGTGAATTGGAACGAAATCGCCAATAGATAAGACCATTTTACAATTTGGGAGCAAGTTAGAAGCAGAGCCTAAGGTACAAATTATCGATAGTCCATATCTCGGAAACTATAAGAGATAATGCAATTTCGCAACCGGCAATGTAATTAGCATGCCGAATATCACTTGGAATGTGAATTGGGACGAAATCGCCAATAGATAAGACCATTTTACAATTTGGGCCCAAGTTAGAAGCAGAGCCTAAGGTGTAAATTATCGATAGTCCATATCTCGGAAACTATAAGAGATAATGCAATTTCGCAACCGGCAATGTAATTAGCATGCCGAATATCACTTGGAATGTGAATTGGGACGAAATCGCCAATAGATAAGACCATTTTACAATTTGGGCCCAAGTTAGAAGCAGAGCCTAAGGTGTAAATTATCGATAGTCCATATCTAGGAAACTATAAGAGATAATGCAATTTGGCAACCGGCAATGTAATTAGCATGCCGCATATTACTTGGAATGTGAATTGGAACGAAATCGCCAATAGATAAGACCATTTTACAATTTGGGCCCAAGTTAGAAGCAGAGCCTAAGGTGTAAATTATCGATAGTCCATATCTCGGAAACTATAAGAGATAATGCAATTTGGCAACCGGAAATGTAATTAGCATGCCGAATATTACTTGGAATGTGAATTGGAACGAAATCGCCAATAGATAAGACCATTTTACAATTTGGGCCCAAGTTAGAAGCAGAGCCTAAGGTGTAAATTATCGATAGTCCATATCTCGGAAACTATAAGAGATAATGCAATTTCGCAACCGGCAATGTAATTAGCATGCCGAATATTACTTGGAGTGTGAATTGGAACGAAATCGCCAATAGATAAGACCATTTTACAATTTGGGCCCAAGTTAGAAGCAGAGCCTAAGGTGTAAATTATCGATAGTCCATATCTCGGAAACTATAAGAGATAATGCAATTTGGCAACCGGCAATGTAATTAGCATGCCGAATATTACTTGGAATGTGAATTGGGACGAAATCGCCAATAGATAAGACCATTTTACAATTTGGGCCCAAGTTAGAAGCAGAGCCTAAGGTGTAAATTATCGATAGTCCATATCTCGGAAACTATAAGAGATAATGCAATTTGGCAACCGGCAATGTAATTAGCATGCCGAATATTACTTGGAATGTGAATTGGAACGAAATCGCCAATAGATAAGACCATTTTACAATTTGGGCCCAAGTTAGAAGCAGAGCCTAAGGTGTAAATTATCGATAGTCCATATCTCGGAAACTATAAGAGATAATGCAATTTGGCAACCGGCAATGTAATTAGCATGCCGAATATTAATTGGAATGTGAATTGGAACGAAATCGCCAATAGATAAGACCATTTTACAATTTGGGCCCAAGTTAGAAGCAGAGCCTATGGTGTAAATTATCGATAGTCCATATCTCGGAAACTATAAGAGATAACTCAATTTGGCAACCGGCAATGTAATTAGCATGCCCAATATTACTTGGAATGTGAATTGGAACGAAATCGCCAATAGATAAGACCATTTTACAATTTGGGCCCAAGTTAGAAGCAGAGCCTAAGGTGTAAATTATCGATAGTCCATATCTCGGAAACTATAAGAGATAATTCAATTTGGCAACCGACAATGTAATTAGCATGCCGAATATTACTTGGAATGTGAATTGGAACGAAATCGCCAATAGGTAAGACCATTTTACAATTTGGGCCCAAGTTAGAAGCAGAGCCTAAGGTGTAAATTATCGATAGTCCATATCTCGGAAACTATAAAAGATAATTCAATTTGGCAAACGGCAATGTAATTAGCATGCCGAATATTACTTGGAATGTGAATTGGAACGAAATCGCCAATAGATAAGACCATTTTACAATTTGGGAGCAAGTTAGAAGCAGAGCCTAAGGTGCAAATTATCGATAGTCCATATCTCGGAAACTATAAGAGATAATGCAATTTCGCAACCGGCAATGTAATTAGCATGCCGAATATCACTTGGAATGTGAATTGGGACGAAATCGCCAATAGATAAGACCATTTTACAATTTGGGCCCAAGTTAGAAGCAGAGCCTAAGGTGTAAATTATCGATAGTCCATATCTCGGAAACTATAAGAGATAATGCAATTTCGCAACCGGCAATGTAATTAGCATGCCGAATATCACTTGGAATGTGAATTGGGACGAAATCGCCAATAGATAAGACCATTTTAGCATGCCGCATATTACTTGGAATGTGAATTGGAACGAAATCGCCAATAGATAAGACCATTTTACAATTTGGGCCCAAGTTAGAAGCAGAGCCTAAGGTGTAAATTATCGATAGTCCATATCTCGGAAACTATAAGAGATAATGCAATTTCGCAACCGGCAATGTAATTAGCATGCCGAATATTACTTGGAATGTGAATTGGAACGAAATCGCCAATAGATAAGACCATTTTACAATTTGGGCCCAAGTTAGAAGCAGAGCCTAAGGTGTAAATTATCGATAGTCCATATCTCGGAAACTATAAGAGATAATGCAATTTCGCAACCGGCAATGTAATTAGCATGCCGAATATTACTTGGAGTGTGAATTGGAACGAAATCGCCAATAGATAAGACCATTTTACAATTTGGGCCCAAGTTAGAAGCAGAGCCTAAGGTGTAAAGTATCGATTGTCCATATCTCGGAAACTATAAGAGATAATTCAATTTGGCAACCGGCAATGTAATTAGCATGCCGAATATTACTTGGAATGTGAATTGGAACGAAATCGCCAATAGATAAGACCATTTTACAATTTGGGCCCAAGTTAGAAGCAGAGCCTAAGGTGTAAATTATCGAAAGTCCATATCTCGGAAACTATAAGAGATAATGCAATTTGGCAACCGGCAATGTAATTAGCATGCCGAATATTACTTGGAATGTGAATTGGAACGAAATCGCCAATAGATAAGACCATTTTACAATTTGGGCCCAAGTTAGAAGCAGAGCCTAAGGTGTAAATTATCGATAGTCCATAACTCGGAAACTATAAGAGATAATGCAATTTGGCAACCGGCAATGTAATTAGCATGCCGAATATTACTTGGAATGTGAATTGGAACGAAATCGCCAATAGATAAGGCCATTTTACAATTTGGGCCCAAGTTAGAAGCAGAGCCTAAGGTGTAAATTATCGATAGTCCATATCTCGGAAACTATAAAAGATAATTCAATTTGGCAAACGGCAATGTAATTAGCATGCCGAATATTACTTGGAATGTGAATTGGAACGAAATCGCCAATAGATAAGACCATTTTACAATTTGGGCCCAAGTTAGAAGCAGAGCCTAAGGTGTAAATTATCGATAGTCCATATCTCGGAAACTATAAGAGATAATGCAATTTCGCAACCGGCAATGTAATTAGCATGCCGAATATTACTTGGAGTGTGAATTGGAACGAAATCGCCAATAGATAAGACCATTTTACAATTTGGGCCCAAGTTAGAAGCAGAGCCTAAGGTGTAAAGTATCGATTGTCCATATCTCGGAAACTATAAGAGATAATTCAATTTGGCAACCGGCAATGTAATTAGCATGCCGAATATTACTTGCAATGTGAATTGGAACGAAATCGCCAATAGATAAGACCATTTTACAATTTGGGCCCAAGTTAGAAGCAGAGCCTAAGGTGTAAATTATCGAAAGTCCATATCTCGGAAACTATAAGAGATAATGCAATTTGGCAACCGGCAATGTAATTAGCATGCCGAATATTATTTGGAATGTGAATTGGAACGAAATCGCCAATAGATAAGACCATTTTACAATTTGGGCCCAAGTTAGAAGCAGAGCCTAAGGTGTAAATTATCGATAGTCCATAACTCGGAAACTATAAGAGATAATGCAATTTGGCAACCGGCAATGTAATTAGCATGCCGAATATTACTTGGAATGTGAATTGGAACGAAATCGCCAATAGATAAGGCCATTTTACAATTTGGGCCCAAGTTAGAAGCAGAGCCTATGGTGTAAATTATCGATAGTCCATATCTCGGAAACTATAAGAGATAATGCAATTTGGCAACCGGCAATGTAATTAGCATGCCGAATATTACTTGGAATGTGAATTGGAACGAAATCGCCAATAGATAAGACCATTTTACAATTTGGGCCCAAGTTAGAAGCAGAGCCTAAGGTGTAAATTATCGATAGTCCATATCTCGGAAACTATAAGAGTTAATGCAATTTGGCAACCGGCAATGTAATTAGCATGCCGAATATTAATTGGAATGTGAATTGGAACGAAATCGCCAATAGATAAGACCATTTTACAATTTGGGCCCAAGTTAGAAGCAGAGCCTAAGGTGTAAATTATCGATAGTCCATATCTCGGAAACTATAAGAGATAATGCAATTTGGCAACCGGCAATGTAATTAGCATGCCGAATATTACTTGGAATGTGAATTGGAACGAAATTGCCAATAGATAAGACCATTTTACAATTTGGGCCCAAGTTAGAAGCAGAGCCTAAGGTGTAAATTATCGATAGTCCATATCTCTGAAACTATAAGAGATAATGCAATTTCGCAACCGGCAATGTAATTAGCATGCCGAATATTACTTGGAATGTGAATTGGGACGAAATTGCCAATAGATAAGACCATTTTACAATTTGGGCCCAAGTTAGAAGCAGAGCCTAAGGTGTAAATTATCGATAGTCCATATCTCGGAAACTATAAGAGATAATGCAATTTGGCAACCGGCAATGTAATTAGCATGCCGAATATTAATTGGAATGTGAATTGGAACGAAATCGCCAATAGATAAGACCATTTTACAATTTGGGCCCAAGTTAGAAGCAGAGCCTATGGTGTAAATTATCGATAGTCCATATCTCGGAAACTATAAGAGATAATTCAATTTGGCAACCGGCAATGTAATTAGCATGCCCAATATTACTTGGAATGTGAATTGGGACGAAATCGCCAATAGATAAGACCATTTTACAATTTGGGCCCAAGTTAGAAGCAGAGCCTAAGGTGTAGGTTATCGATAGTCCATATCTCGGAAACTATAAGAGATAATGCAATTTGGCAACCGGCAATGTAATTAGCATGCCGAATATTACTTGGAATGTGAATTGGAACGAAATCGCCAATAGATAAGACCATTTTACAATTTGGGCCCAAGTTAGAAGCAGAGCCTAAGGTGTAAATTATCGATAGTCCATAACTCGGAAACTATAAGAGATAATGCAATTTGGCAACCGGCAATGTAATTAGCATGCCGAATATTACTTGGAATGTGAATTGGAACGAAATCGCCAATAGATAAGGCCATTTTACAATTTGGGCCCAAGTTAGAAGCAGAGCCTATGGTGTAAATTATCGATAGTCCATATCTCGGAAACTATAAGAGATAATGCAATTTGGCAACCGGCAATGTAATTAGCATGCCGAATATTACTTGGAATGTGAATTGGAACGAAATCGCCAATAGATAAGACCATTTTACAATTTGGGCCCAAGTTAGAAGCAGAGCCTAAGGTATAAATTATCGATAGTCCATATCTCGGAAACTATAAGAGATAATGCAATTTGGCAACCGGCAATGTAATTAGCATGCCGAATATTACTTGGAATGTGAATTGGAACGAAATTGCCAATAGATAAGACCATTTTACAATTTGGGCCCAAGTTAGAAGCAGAGCCTAAGGTGTAAATTATGGATAGTCCATATCTCTGAAACTATAAGAGATAATGCAATTTCGCAACCGGCAATGTAATTAGCATGCCGAATATTACTTGGAATGTGAATTGGGACGAAATCGCCAATAGATAAGGCCATTTTACAATTTGGGCCCAAGTTAGAAGCAGAGCCTAAGGTGTAAATTATCGATAGTCCATATCTCGGAAACTATAAGAGATAATGCAATTTGGCAACCGGCAATGTAATTAGCATGCCGAATATTACTTGGAATGTGAATTGGAACGAAATCGCCAATGGATAAGACCATTTTACAATTTGGGCCCAAGTTAGAAGCAGAGCCTAAGGTGTAAATTATTGATAGTCCATATCTCGGAAACTATAAGAGATAATGCAATTTCGCAACCGGCAATGTAATTAGCATGCCGAATATTACTAGGAGTGTGAATTGGAACGAAATCGCCAATAGATAAGACCATTTTACAATTTGGGCCCAAGTTAGAAGCAGAGCCTAAGGTGTAAATTATCGATAGTCCATATCTCGGAAACTATAAGAGATAATGCAATTTGGCAACCGGCAATGTAATTAGCATGCCGAATATTACTTGGAATGTGAATTGGAACGAAATCGCCAATAGATAAGACCATTTTACAATTTGGGCCCAAGTTAGAAGCAGAGCCTAAGGTGTAAATTATCGATAGTCCATATCTCGGAAACTATAAGAGATAATGCAATTTGGCAACCGGCAATGTAATTAGCATGCCGAATATTACTTGGAATGTGAATTGGAACGAAATCGCCAATAGATAAGACTATTTTACAATTTGGGCCCAAGTTAGAAGCAGAGCCTAAGGTGTAAATTATCGATAGTCCATATCTCGGAAACTATAAGAGATAATGCAATTTGGCAACCGGCAATGTAATTAGCATGCCGAATATTACTTGGAATGTGAATTGGAACGAAATCGCCAATAGATAAGACCATTTTACAATTTGGGCCCAAGTTAGAAGCAGAGCCTAATGTGTAAATTATCGATAGTCCATATCTCGGAAACTATAAGAGATAATGCAATTTGGCAACCGGCAATGTAATTAGCATGCCGAATATTACTTGGAATGTGAATTGGAACGAAATCGCCAATAGATAAGACCATTTTACAATTTGGGCCCAAGTTAGAAGCAGAGCCTAAGGTGTAAATTATTGATAGTCTATATCTCGGAAACTATAAGAGATAATGCAATTTCGCAACCGGCAATGTAATTAGCATGCCGAATATCACTTGGAATGTGAATTGGGACGAAATCGCCAATAGATAAGACCATTTTACAATTTGGGCCCAAGTTAGAAGCAGAGCCTAAGGTGTCAATTATCGACAGTCCATATCTCGGAAACTATAAGAGATAATGCAATTTGGCAACCGGCAATGTAATTAGCATGCCGAATATTACTTGGAATGTGAATTGGAACGAAATCGCAAATAGATAAGACCATTTTACAATTTGGGCCCAAGTTAGAAGCAGAGCCTAAGGTGTAAATTATCGATAGTCCATATCTCGGAAACTATAAGAGATAATTCAATTTGGCAACCGACAATGTAATTAGCATGCCGAATATTACTTGGAATGTGAATTGGAACGAAATCGCCAATAGATAAGACCATTTTACAATTTGGGCCCAAGTTAGAAGCAGAGCCTAAGGTGTAAATTATCGATAGTCCATATCTCGGAAACTATAAGAGATAATGCAATTTGGCAACCGGCAATGTAATTAGCATGCCGAATATTACTTGGAATGTGAATTGGAACGAAATCGCCAATAGATAAGACCATTTTACAATTTGGGCCCAAGTTAGAAGCAGAGCCTAAGGTGAAAATTATCGATAGTCCATATCTCGGAAACTATAAGAGATAATGCAATTTGGCAACCGGCAATGTAATTAGCATGCCGAATATTACTTGGAATGTGAATTGGGACGAAATCGCCAATAGATAAGACCATTTTACAATTTGGGCCCAAGTTAGAAGCAGAGCCTAAGGTGTAAATTATCGATAGTCCATATCTCGGAAACTATAAGAGATAATGCAATTTGGCAACCGGCAATGTAATTAGCATGCCGAATATTACTTGGAATGTGAATTGGAACGAAATCGCCAATAGATAAGACCATTTTACAATTTGGGCCCAAGTTAGAAGCAGAGCCTAAGGTGTAAATTATCGATAGTCCATATCTCGGAAACTATAAGAGATAATGCAATTTGGCAACCGGCAATGTAATTAGCATGCCGAATATTAATTGGAATGTGAATTGGAACGAAATCGCCAATAGATAAGACCATTTTACAATTTGGGCCCAAGTTAGAAGCAGAGCCTATGGTGTAAATTATCGATAGTCCATATCTCGGAAACTATAAGAGATAACTCAATTTGGCAACCGGCAATGTAATTAGCATGCCCAATATTACTTGGAATGTGAATTGGAACGAAATCGCCAATAGATAAGACCATTTTACAATTTGGGCCCAAGTTAGAAGCAGAGCCTAAGGTGTAAATTATCGATAGTCCATATCTCGGAAACTATAAGAGATAATTCAATTTGGCAACCGACAATGTAATTAGCATGCCGAATATTACTTGGAATGTGAATTGGAACGAAATCGCCAATAGGTAAGACCATTTTACAATTTGGGCCCAAGTTAGAAGCAGAGCCTAAGGTGTAAATTATCGATAGTCCATATCTCGGAAACTATAAGAGATAATTCAATTTGGCAAACGGCAATGTAATTAGCATGCCGAATATTACTTGGAATGTGAATTGGAACGAAATCGCCAATAGATAAGACCATTTTACAATTTGGGAGCAAGTTAGAAGCAGAGCCTAAGGTGCAAATTATCGATAGTCCATATCTCGGAAACTATAAGAGATAATGCAATTTCGCAACCGGCAATGTAATTAGCATGCCGAATATCACTTGGAATGTGAATTGGGACGAAATCGCCAATAGATAAGACCATTTTACAATTTGGGCCCAAGTTAGAAGCAGAGCCTAAGGTGTAAATTATCGATAGTCCATATCTCGGAAACTATAAGGGATAATGCAATTTGGCAACCGGCAATGTAATTAGCATGCCGAATATTACTTGGAATGTGAATTGGAACGAAATCGCCAATAGATAAGACCATTTTACAATTTGGGCCCAAGTTAGAAGCAGAGCCTAAGGTGTAAATTATCGATAGTCCATATCTCGGAAACTATAAGAGATAATGCAATTTGGCAACCGGCAATGTAATTAGCATGCCGAATATTACTTGGAATGTGAATTGGAACGAAATCGCCAATAGATAAGACTATTTTACAATTTGGGCCCAAGTTAGAAGCAGAGCCTAAGGTGTAAATTATCGATAGTCCATATCTCGGAAACTATAAGAGATAATGCAATTTGGCAACCGGCAATGTAATTAGCATGCCGAATATTACTTGGAATGTGAATTGGAACGAAATCGCCAATAGATAAGACCATTTTACAATTTGGGCCCAAGTTAGAAGCAGAGCCTAATGTGTAAATTATCGATAGTCCATATCTCGGAAACTATAAGAGATAATGCAATTTGGCAACCGGCAATGTAATTAGCATGCCGAATATTACTTGGAATGTGAATTGGAACGAAATCGCCAATAGATAAGACCATTTTACAATTTGGGCCCAAGTTAGAAGCAGAGCCTAAGGTGTAAATTATTGATAGTCTATATCTCGGAAACTATAAGAGATAATGCAATTTCGCAACCGGCAATGTAATTAGCATGCCGAATATCACTTGGAATGTGAATTGGGACGAAATCGCCAATAGATAAGACCATTTTACAATTTGGGCCCAAGTTAGAAGCAGAGCCTAAGGTGTCAATTATCGACAGTCCATATCTCGGAAACTATAAGAGATAATGCAATTTGGCAACCGGCAATGTAATTAGCATGCCGAATATTACTTGGAATGTGAATTGGAACGAAATCGCAAATAGATAAGACCATTTTACAATTTGGGCCCAAGTTAGAAGCAGAGCCTAAGGTGTAAATTATCGATAGTCCATATCTCGGAAACTATAAGAGATAATTCAATTTGGCAACCGACAATGTAATTAGCATGCCGAATATTACTTGGAATGTGAATTGGAACGAAATCGCCAATAGATAACACCATTTTACAATTTGGGCCCAAGTTAGAAGCAGAGCCTAAGGTGTAAATTATCGATAGTCCATATCTCGGAAACTATAAGAGATAATTCAATTTGGCAACCGACAATGTAATTAGCATGCCGAATATTACTTGGAATGTGAATTGGAACGAAATCGCCAATAGGTAAGACCATTTTACAATTTGGGCCCAAGTTAGAAGCAGAGCCTAAGGTGTAAATTATCGATAGTCCATATCTCGGAAACTATAAGAGATAATTCAATTTGGCAAACGGCAATGTAATTAGCATGCCGAATATTACTTGGAATGTGAATTGGAACGAAATCGCCAATAGATAAGACCATTTTACAATTTGGGAGCAAGTTAGAAGCAGAGCCTAAGGTGCAAATTATCGATAGTCCATATCTCGGAAACTATAAGAGATAATGCAATTTCGCAACCGGCAATGTAATTAGCATGCCGAATATCACTTGGAATGTGAATTGGGACGAAATCGCCAATAGATAAGACCATTTTACAATTTGGGCCCAAGTTAGAAGCAGAGCCTAAGGTGTAAATTATCGATAGTCCATATCTCGGAAACTATAAGAGATAATGCAATTTCGCAACCGGCAATGTAATTAGCATGCCGAATATCACTTGGAATGTGAATTGGGACGAAATCGCCAATAGATAAGACCATTTTACAATTTGGGCCCAAGTTAGAAGCAGAGCCTAAGGTGTAAATTATCGATAGTCCATATCTAGGAAACTATAAGAGATAATGCAATTTGGCAACCGGCAATGTAATTAGCATGCCGAATATTACTTGGAATGTGAATTGGAACGAAATCGCCAATAGATAAGACCATTTTACAATTTGGGCCCAAGTTAGAAGCAGAGCCTAAGGTGTAAATTATCGATAGTCCATATCTCGGAAACTATAAGAGATAATGCAATTTGGCAACCGGCAATGTAATTAGCATGCCGAATATTACTTGGAATGTGAATTGGAACGAAATCGCCAATAGATAAGACCATTTTACAATTTGGGCCCAAGTTAGAAGCAGAGCCTAAGGTGTAAATTATCGATAGTCCATATCTCGGAAACTATAAGAGATAATGCAATTTCGCAACCGGCAATGTAATTAGCATGCCGAATATTACTTGGAGTGTGAATTGGAACGAAATCGCCAATAGATAAGACCATTTTACAATTTGGGCCCAAGTTAGAAGCAGAGCCTAAGGTGTAAAGTATCGATTGTCCATATCTCGGAAACTATAAGAGATAATTCAATTTGGCAACCGGCAATGTAATTAGCATGCCGAATATTACTTGGAATGTGAATTGGAACGAAATCGCCAATAGATAAGACCATTTTACAATTTGGGCCCAAGTTAGAAGCAGAGCCTAAGGTGTAAATTATCGAAAGTCCATATCTCGGAAACTATAAGAGATAATGCAATTTGGCAACCGGCAATGTAATTAGCATGCCGAATATTACTTGGAATGTGAATTGGAACGAAATCGCCAATAGATAAGACCATTTTACAATTTGGGCCCAAGTTAGAAGCAGAGCCTAAGGTGTAAATTATCGATAGTCCATAACTCGGAAACTATAAGAGATAATGCAATTTGGCAACCGGCAATGTAATTAGCATGCCGAATATTACTTGGAATGTGAATTAGAACGAAATCGCCAATAGATAAGGCCATTTTACAATTTGGGCCCAAGTTAGAAGCAGAGCCTATGGTGTAAATTATCGATAGTCCATATCTCGGAAACTATAAGAGATAATGCAATTTGGCAACCGGCAATGTAATTAGCATGCCGAATATTACTTGGAATGTGAATTGGAACGAAATCGCCAATAGATAAGACCATTTTACAATTTGGGCCCAAGTTAGAAGCAGAGCCTAAGGTGTAAATTATCGATAGTCCATATCTCGGAAACTATAAGAGTTAATGCAATTTGGCAACCGGCAATGTAATTAGCATGCCGAATATTAATTGGAATGTGAATTGGAACGAAATCGCCAATAGATAAGACCATTTTACAATTTGGGCCCAAGTTAGAAGCAGAGCCTAAGGTGTAAATTATCGATAGTCCATATCTCGGAAACTATAAGAGATAATGCAATTTGGCAACCGGCAATGTAATTAGCATGCCGAATATTACTTGGAATGTGAATTGGAACGAAATTGCCAATAGATAAGACCATTTTACAATTTGGGCCCAAGTTAGAAGCAGAGCCTAAGGTGTAAATTATCGATAGTCCATATCTCTGAAACTATAAGAGATAATGCAATTTCGCAACCGGCAATGTAATTAGCATGCCGAATATTACTTGGAATGTGAATTGGGACGAAATCGCCAATAGATAAGGCCATTTTACAAATTGGGCCCAATTTAGAAGCAGAGCCTAAGGTGTAAATTATCTATAGTCCATATCTCGGAAACTATAAGAGATAATGCAATTTGGCAACCGGCAATGTAATTAGCATGCCGAATATTACTTGGAATGTGAATTGGAACGAAATCGCCAATAGATAAGACCATTTTACAATTTGGGCCCAAGTTAGAAGCAGAGCCTAAGGTGTAAATTATTGATAGTCCATATCTCGGAAACTATAAGAGATAATGCAATTTCGCAACCGGCAATGTAATTAGCATGCCGAATATTACTAGGAGTGTGAATTGGAACGAAATCGCCAATAGATAAGACCATTTTACAATTTGGGCCCAAGTTAGAAGCAGAGCCTAAGGTGTAAATTATCGATAGTCCATATCTCGGAAACTATAAGAGATAATGCAATTTGGCAACCGGCAATGTAATTAGCATGCCGAATATTACTTGGAATGTGAATTGGAACGAAATCGCCAATAGATAAGACCATTTTACAATTTGGGCCCAAGTTAGAAGCAGAGCCTAAGGTGTAAATTATCGATAGTTCATATCTCGGAAACTATAAGAGATAATGCAATTTGGCAACCGGCAATGTAATTAGCATGCCGAATATTACTTGGAATGTGAATTGGAACGAAATCGCCAATAGATAAGACCATTTTACAATTTGGGCCCAAGTTAGAAGCAGAGCCTAAGGTGTAAATTATCGATAGTTCATATCTCGGAAACTATAAGAGATAATGCAATTTGGCAACCGGCAATGTAATTAGCATGCCGAATATTACTTGGAATGTGAATTGGAACGAAATCGCCAATAGATAAGACCATTTTACAATTTGGGCCCAAGTTAGAAGCAGAGCCTAAGGTGTAAATTATCGATAGTCCATATCTCGGAAACTATAAGAGATAATGCAATTTGGCAACCGGCAATGTAATTAGCATGCCGAATATTACTTGGAATGTGAATTGGAACGAAATCGCCAATAGATAAGACCATTTTACAATTTGGGCCCAAGTTAGAAGCAGAGCCTAAGGTGTAAATTATTGATAGTCCATATCTCGGAAACTATAAGAGATAATGCAATTTCGCAACCGGCAATGTAATTAGCATGCCGAATATCACTTGGAATGTGAATTGGGACGAAATCGCCAATAGATAAGACCATTTTACAATTTGGGCCTAAGTTAGAAGCAGAGCCTAAGGTGTAAATTATCGATAGTCCATATCTCGGAAACTATAAGAGATAATGCAATTTGGCAACCGGCAATGTAATTAGCATGCCGAATATTACTTGGAATGTGAATTGGAACGAAATCGCCAATAGATAAGACCATTTTACAATTTGGGCCCAAGTTAGAAGCAGAGCCTAAGGTGTAAATAATCGATAGTCCATATCTCGGAAACTATAAGAGATAATGCAATTTGGCAACCGGCAATGTAATTAGCATGCCGAATATTACTTGGAATGTGAATTGGAACGAAATCGCCAATAGGTAAGACCATTTTACAATTTGGGCCCAAGTTAGAAACAGAGCCTAAGGTGTAAATTATCGATAGTCCATATCTCGGAAACTATAAGAGATAATTCAATTTGGCAACCGACAATGTAATTAGCATGCCGAATATTACTTGGAATGTGAATTGGAACGAAATCGCCAATAGATAAGACCATTTTACAATTTGGGCCCAAGTTAGAAGCAGAGCCTAAGGTGTAAATTATCGATAGTCCATATCTCGGAAACTATAAGAGATAATGCAATTTGGCAACCGGCAATGTAATTAGCATGCCGAATATTACTTGGAATGTGAATTGGAACGAAATCGCCAATAGATAAGACCATTTTACAATTTGGGCCCAAGTTAGAAGCAGAGCCTAAGGTGTAAATTATCGATAGTCCATATCTCGGAAACTATAAGAGTTAATGCAATTTGGCAACCGGCAATGTAATTAGCATGCCGAATATTAATTGGAATGTGAATTGGAACGAAATCGCCAATAGATAAGACCATTTTACAATTTGGGCCCAAGTTAGAAGCAGAGCCTAAGGTGTAAATTATCGATAGTCCATATCTCGGAAACTATAAGAGATAATGCAATTTGGCAACCGGCAATGTAATTAGCATGCCGAATATTACTTGGAATGTGAATTGGAACGAAATTGCCAATAGATAAGACCATTTTACAATTTGGGCCCAAGTTAGAAGCAGAGCCTAAGGTGTAAATTATCGATAGTCCATATCTCTGAAACTATAAGAGATAATGCAATTTCGCAACCGGCAATGTAATTAGCATGCCGAATATTACTTGGAATGTGAATTGGGACGAAATCGCCAATAGATAAGGCCATTTTACAAATTGGGCCCAATTTAGAAGCAGAGCCTAAGGTGTAAATTATCTATAGTCCATATCTCGGAAACTATAAGAGATAATGCAATTTGGCAACCGGCAATGTAATTAGCATGCCGAATATTACTTGGAATGTGAATTGGAACGAAATCGCCAATAGATAAGACCATTTTACAATTTGGGCCCAAGTTAGAAGCAGAGCCTAAGGTGTAAATTATTGATAGTCCATATCTCGGAAACTATAAGAGATAATGCAATTTCGCAACCGGCAATGTAATTAGCATGCCGAATATTACTAGGAGTGTGAATTGGAACGAAATCGCCAATAGATAAGACCATTTTACAATTTGGGCCCAAGTTAGAAGCAGAGCCTAAGGTGTAAATTATCGATAGTCCATATCTCGGAAACTATAAGAGATAATGCAATTTGGCAACCGGCAATGTAATTAGCATGCCGAATATTACTTGGAATGTGAATTGGAACGAAATCGCCAATAGATAAGACCATTTTACAATTTGGGCCCAAGTTAGAAGCAGAGCCTAAGGTGTAAATTATCGATAGTTCATATCTCGGAAACTATAAGAGATAATGCAATTTGGCAACCGGCAATGTAATTAGCATGCCGAATATTACTTGGAATGTGAATTGGAACGAAATCGCCAATAGATAAGACCATTTTACAATTTGGGCCCAAGTTAGAAGCAGAGCCTAATGTGTAAATTATCGATAGTCCATATCTCGGAAACTATAAGAGATAATGCAATTTGGCAACCGGCAATGTAATTAGCATGCCGAATATTACTTGGAATGTGAATTGGAACGAAATCGCCAATAGATAAGACCATTTTACAATTTGGGCCCAAGTTAGAAGCAGAGCCTAAGGTGTAAATTATTGATAGTCCATATCTCGGAAACTATAAGAGATAATGCAATTTCGCAACCGGCAATGTAATTAGCATGCCGAATATCACTTGGAATGTGAATTGGGACGAAATCGCCAATAGATAAGACCATTTTACAATTTGGGCCTAAGTTAGAAGCAGAGCCTAAGGTGTAAATTATCGATAGTCCATATCTCGGAAACTATAAGAGATAATGCAATTTGGCAACCGGCAATGTAATTAGCATGCCGAATATTACTTGGAATGTGAATTGGAACGAAATCGCCAATAGATAAGACCATTTTACAATTTGGGCCCAAGTTAGAAGCAGAGCCTAAGGTGTAAATAATCGATAGTCCATATCTCGGAAACTATAAGAGATAATGCAATTTGGCAACCGGCAATGTAATTAGCATGCCGAATATTACTTGGAATGTGAATTGGAACGAAATCGCCAATAGGTAAGACCATTTTACAATTTGGGCCCAAGTTAGAAACAGAGCCTAAGGTGTAAATTATCGATAGTCCATATCTCGGAAACTATAAGAGATAATTCAATTTGGCAACCGACAATGTAATTAGCATGCCGAATATTACTTGGAATGTGAATTGGAACGAAATCGCCAATAGATAAGACCATTTTACAATTTGGGCCCAAGTTAGAAGCAGAGCCTAAGGTGTAAATTATCGATAGTCCATATCTCGGAAACTATAAGAGATAATGCAATTTGGCAACCGGCAATGTAATTAGCATGCCGAATATTACTTGGAATGTGAATTGGAACGAAATCGCCAATAGGTAAGACCATTTTACAATTTGGGCCCAAGTTAGAAGCAGAGCCTAAGGTGTAAATTATCGATAGTCCATATCTCGGAAACTATAAGAGATAATTCAATTTGGCAACCGACAATGTAATTAGCATGCCGAATATTACTTGGAATGTGATTTGGGACGAAATCGCCAATAGATAAGACCATTTTACAATTTGGGCCCAAGTTAGAAGCAGAGCCTAAGGTGTAAATTATCGATAGTCCATATCTCGGAAACTATAAGAGATAATGCAATTTGGCAACCGGCAATGTAATTAGCATGCCGAATATTACTTGGAATGTGAATTGGAACGAAATCGCCAATAGATAAGACCATTTTACAATTTGGGCCCAAGTTAGAAGCAGAGCCTAAGGTGTAAATAATCGATAGTCCATATCTCGGAAACTATAAGAGATAATGCAATTTGGCAACCGGCAATGTAATTAGCATGCCGAATATTACTTGGAATGTGAATTGGAACGAAATCGCCAATAGGTAAGACCATTTTACAATTTGGGCCCAAGTTAGAAACAGAGCCTAAGGTGTAAATTATCGATAGTCCATATCTCGGAAACTATAAGAGATAATTCAATTTGGCAACCGACAATGTAATTAGCATGCCGAATATTACTTGGAATGTGAATTGGAACGAAATCGCCAATAGATAAGACCATTTTACAATTTGGGCCCAAGTTAGAAGCAGAGCCTAAGGTGTAAATTATCGATAGTCCATATCTCGGAAACTATAAGAGATAATGCAATTTGGCAACCGGCAATGTAATTAGCATGCCGAATATTACTTGGAATGTGAATTGGAACGAAATCGCCAATAGGTAAGACCATTTTACAATTTGGGCCCAAGTTAGAAGCAGAGCCTAAGGTGTAAATTATCGATAGTCCATATCTCGGAAACTATAAGAGATAATTCAATTTGGCAACCGACAATGTAATTAGCATGCCGAATATTACTTGGAATGTGATTTGGGACGAAATCGCCAATAGATAAGACCATTTTACAATTTGGGCCCAAGTTAGAAGCAGAGCCTAAGGTGTAAATTATCGATAGTCCATATCTCGGAAACTATAAGAGATAATGCAATTTGGCAACCGGCAATGTAATTAGCATGCCGAATATTACTTGGAATGTGAATTGGAACGAAATCGCCAATAGATAAGACCATTTTACAATTTGGGCCCAAGTTAGAAGCAGAGCCTAAGGTGTAAATTATCGATAGTCCATATCTCGGAAACTATAAGAGATAATGCAATTTGGCAACCGGCAATGTAATTAGCATGCCGAATATTAATTGGAATGTGAATTGGAACGAAATCGCCAATAGATAAGACCATTTTACAATTTGGGCCCAAGTTAGAAGCAGAGCCTAAGGTGTAAATTATCGATAGTCCATATCTCGGAAACTATAAGAGATAATGCAATTTGGCAACCGGCAATGTAATTAGCATGCCGAATATTACTTGGAATGTGAATTGGAACGAAATCGCCAATAGATAAGACCATTTTACAATTTGGGCCCAAGTTAGAAGCAGAGCCTAAGGTGTAAATTATTGATAGTCCATATCTCGGAAACTATAAGAGATAATGCAATTTCGCAACCGGCAATGTAATTAGCATGCCGAATATTACTAGGAGTGTGAATTGGAACGAAATCGCCAATAGATAAGACCATTTTACAATTTGGGCCCAAGTTAGAAGCAGAGCCTAAGGTGTAAATTATCGATAGTCCATATCTCGGAAACTATAAGAGATAATGCAATTTGGCAACCGGCAATGTAATTAGCATGCCGAATATTACTTGGAATGTGAATTGGAACGAAATCGCCAATAGATAAGACCATTTTACAATTTGGGCCCAAGTTAGAAGCAGAGCCTAAGGTGTAAATTATTGATAGTCCATATCTCGGAAACTATAAGAGATAATGCAATTTCGCAACCGGCAATGTAATTAGCATGCCGAATATCACTTGGAATGTGAATTGGGACGAAATCGCCAATAGATAAGACCATTTTACAATTTGGGCCTAAGTTAGAAGCAGAGCCTAAGGTGTAAATTATCGATAGTCCATATCTCGGAAACTATAAGAGATAATGCAATTTGGCAACCGGCAATGTAATTAGCATGCCGAATATTACTTGGAATGTGAATTGGAACGAAATCGCCAATAGATAAGACCATTTTACAATTTGGGCCCAAGTTAGAAGCAGAGCCTAAGGTGTAAATAATCGATAGTCCATATCTCGGAAACTATAAGAGATAATGCAATTTGGCAACCGGCAATGTAATTAGCATGCCGAATATTACTTGGAATGTGAATTGGAACGAAATCGCCAATAGGTAAGACCATTTTACAATTTGGGCCCAAGTTAGAAACAGAGCCTAAGGTGTAAATTATCGATAGTCCATATCTCGGAAACTATAAGAGATAATTCAATTTGGCAACCGACAATGTAATTAGCATGCCGAATATTACTTGGAATGTGAATTGGAACGAAATCGCCAATAGATAAGACCATTTTACAATTTGGGCCCAAGTTAGAAGCAGAGCCTAAGGTGTAAATTATCGATAGTCCATATCTCGGAAACTATAAGAGATAATGCAATTTGGCAACCGGCAATGTAATTAGCATGCCGAATATTACTTGGAATGTGAATTGGAACGAAATCGCCAATAGGTAAGACCATTTTACAATTTGGGCCCAAGTTAGAAGCAGAGCCTAAGGTGTAAATTATCGATAGTCCATATCTCGGAAACTATAAGAGATAATTCAATTTGGCAACCGACAATGTAATTAGCATGCCGAATATTACTTGGAATGTGATTTGGGACGAAATCGCCAATAGATAAGACCATTTTACAATTTGGGCCCAAGTTAGAAGCAGAGCCTAAGGTGTAAATTATCGATAGTCCATATCTCGGAAACTATAAGAGATAATGCAATTTGGCAACCGGCAATGTAATTAGCATGCCGAATATTACTTGGAATGTGAATTGGAACGAAATCGCCAATAGATAAGACCATTTTACAATTTGGGCCCAAGTTAGAAGCAGAGCCTAAGGTGTAAATTATCGATAGTCCATATCTCGGAAACTATAAGAGATAATGCAATTTGGCAACCGGCAATGTAATTAGCATGCCGAATATTAATTGGAATGTTAATTGGAACGAAATCGCCAATAGATAAGACCATTTTACAATTTGGGCCCAAGTTAGAAGCAGAGCCTAAGGTGTAAATTATCGATAGTCCATATCTCGGAAACTATAAGAGATAATGCAATTTGGCAACCGGCAATGTAATTAGCATGCCGAATATTACTTGGAATGTGAATTGGAACGAAATCGCCAATAGATAAGACCATTTTACAATTTGGGCCCAAGTTAGAAGCAGAGCCTAAGGTGTAAATTATCGATAGTCCATATCTCGGAAACTATAAGAGATAATGCAATTTGGCAACCGGCAATGTAATTAGCATGCCGAATATTACTTGGAATGTGAATTGGAACGAAATCGCCAATAGATAAGACCATTTTACAATTTGGGCCCAAGTTAGAAACAGAGCCTAATGTGTAAATTATCGATAGTCCATATCTCGGAAACTATAAGAGATAATGCAATTTGGCAACCGGCAATGTAATTAGCATGCCGAATATTACTTGGATTGTGAATTGGAACGAAATCGCCAATAGATAAGACCATTTTACAATTTGGGCCCAAGTTAGAAGCAGAGCCTAAGGTGTAAATTATCGATAGTCCATATCTCGGAAACTATAAGAGATAATTCAATTTGGCAACCGGCAATGTAATTAGCATGCCGAATATTACTTGGAATGTGAATTGGAACGAAATCGCCAATAGATAAGACCATTTTACAATTTGGGCCCAAGTTAGAAGCAGAGCCTAAGGTGTAAATTATTGATAGTCCATATCTCGGAAACTATAAGAGATAATGCAATTTCGCAACCGGCAATGTAATTAGCATGCCGAATATCACTTGGAATGTGAATTGGGACGAAATCGCCAATAGATAAGACCATTTTACAATTTGGGCCTAAGTTAGAAGCAGAGCCTAAGGTGTAAATTATCGATAGTCCATATCTCGGAAACTATAAGAGATAATGCAATTTGGCAACCGGCAATGTAATTAGCATGCCGAATATTACTTGGAATGTGAATTGGAACGAAATCGCCAATAGATAAGACCATTTTACAATTTGGGCCCAAGTTAGAAGCAGAGCCTAAGGTGTAAATAATCGATAGTCCATATCTCGGAAACTATAAGAGATAATGCAATTTGGCAACCGGCAATGTAATTAGCATGCCGAATATTACTTGGAATGTGAATTGGAACGAAATCGCCAATAGGTAAGACCATTTTACAATTTGGGCCCAAGTTAGAAACAGAGCCTAAGGTGTAAATTATCGATAGTCCATATCTCGGAAACTATAAGAGATAATTCAATTTGGCAACCGACAATGTAATTAGCATGCCGAATATTACTTGGAATGTGAATTGGAACGAAATCGCCAATAGATAAGACCATTTTACAATTTGGGCCCAAGTTAGAAGCAGAGCCTAAGGTGTAAATTATCGATAGTCCATATCTCGGAAACTATAAGAGATAATGCAATTTGGCAACCGGCAATGTAATTAGCATGCCGAATATTACTTGGAATGTGAATTGGAACGAAATCGCCAATAGGTAAGACCATTTTACAATTTGGGCCCAAGTTAGAAGCAGAGCCTAAGGTGTAAATTATCGATAGTCCATATCTCGGAAACTATAAGAGATAATGCAATTTGGCATCCGGCAATGTAATTAGCATGCCGAATATTAATTGGAATGTGAATTGGAACGAAATCGCCAATAGATAAGACCATTTTACAATTTGGGCCCAAGTTAGAAGCAGAGCCTAAGGTGTAAATTATCGATAGTCCATATCTCGGAAACTATAAGAGATAATGCAATTTGGCAACCGGCAATGTAATTAGCATGCCGAATATTACTTGGAATGTGAATTGGAACGAAATCGCCAATAGATAAGACCATTTTACAATTTGGGCCCAAGTTAGAAACAGAGCCTAATGTGTAAATTATCGATAGTCCATATCTCGGAAACTATAAGAGATAATGCAATTTGGCAACCGGCAATGTAATTAGCATGCCGAATATTACTTGGATTGTGAATTGGAACGAAATCGCCAATAGATAAGACCATTTTACAATTTGGGCCCAAGTTAGAAACAGAGCCTAATGTGTAAATTATCGATAGTCCATATCTCGGAAACTATAAGAGATAATGCAATTTGGCAACCGGCAATGTAATTAGCATGCCGAATATTACTTGGATTGTGAATTGGAACGAAATCGCCAATAGATAAGACCATTTTACAATTTGGGCCCAAGTTAGAAGCAGAGCCTAAGGTGTAAATTATCGATAGTCCATATCTCGGAAACTATAAGAGATAATTCAATTTGGCAACCGGCAATGTAATTAGCATGCCGAATATTACTTGGAATGTGAATTGGAACGAAATCGCCAATAGGTAAGACCATTTTACAATTTGGGCCCAAGTTAGAAGCAGAGCCTAAGGTGTAAATTATCGATAGTCCATATCTCGGAAACTATAAGAGATAATTCAATTTGGCAACCGGCAATGTAATTAGCATGCCGAATATTACTTGGAATGTGAATTGGAACGAAATCGCCAATAGGTAAGACCATTTTACAATTTGGGCCCAAGTTAGAAGCAGAGCCTAAGGTGTAAATTATCGATAGTCCATATCTCGGAAACTATAAGAGATAATTCAATTTGGCAACCGACAATGTAATTAGCATGCCGAATATTACTTGGAATGTGAATTGGGACGAAATCGCCAATAGATAAGACCATTTTACAATTTGGGCCCAAGTTAGAAGCAGAGCCTAAGGTGTAAATTATCGATAGTCCATATCTCGGAAACTATAAGAGATATTGCAATTTGGCAACCGGCAATGTAATTAGCATGCCGAATATTACTTGGAATGTGAATTGGAACGAAATCGCCAATAGATAAGACCATTTTACAATTTGGGCCCAAGTTAGAAACAGAGCCTAATGTGTAAATTATCGATAGTCCATATCTCGGAAACTATAAGAGATAATGCAATTTGGCAACCGGCAATGTAATTAGCATGCCGAATATTACTTGGATTGTGAATTGGAACGAAATCGCCAATAGATAAGACCATTTTACAATTTGGGCCCAAGTTAGAAGCAGAGCCTAAGGTGTAAATTATCGATAGTCCATATCTCGGAAACTATAAGAGATAATTCAATTTGGCAACCGGCAATGTAATTAGCATGCCGAATATTACTTGGAATGTGAATTGGAACGAAATCGCCAATAGGTAAGACCATTTTACAATTTGGGCCCAAGTTAGAAGCAGAGCCTAAGGTGTAAATTATCGATAGTCCATATCTCGGAAACTATAAGAGATAATTCAATTTGGCAAACGGCAATGTAATTAGCATGCCGAATATTACTTGGAATGTGAATTGGAACGAAATCGCCAATAGATAAGACCATTTTACAATTTGGGAGCAAGTTAGAAGCAGAGCCTAAGGTGCAAATTATCGATAGTCCATATCACGGAAACTATAAGAGATAATGCAATTTCGCAACCGGCAATGTAATTAGCATGCCGAATATCACTTGGAATGTGAATTTTGACGAAATCGCCAATAGATAAGACCATTTTACAATTTGGGCCCAAGTTAGAAGCAGAGCCTAAGGTGTAAATTATCGATAGTCCATATCTCGGAAACTATAAGAGATAATGCAATTTCGCAACCGGCAATGTAATTAGCATGCCGAATATTACTTGGAGTGTGAATTGGAACGAAATCGCCAATAGATAAGACCATTTTACAATTTGGGCCCAAGTTAGAAGCAGAGCCTAAGGTGTAAAGTATCGATAGTCCATATCTCGGAAACTATAAGAGATAATGCAATTTGGCAACCGGCAATGTAATTAGCATGCCGAATATTACTTGGATTGTGAATTGGAACGAAATCGCCAATAGATAAGACCATTTTACAATTTGGGCCCAAGTTAGAAGCAGAGCCTAAGGTGTAAATTATCGATAGTCCATATCTCGGAAACTATAAGAGATAATTCAATTTGGCAACCGGCAATGTAATTAGCATGCCGAATATTACTTGGAATGTGAATTGGAACGAAATCGCCAATAGGTAAGACCATTTTACAATTTGGGCCCAAGTTAGAAGCAGAGCCTAAGGTGTAAATTATCGATAGTCCATATCTCGGAAACTATAAGAGATAATTCAATTTGGCAAACGGCAATGTAATTAGCATGCCGAATATTACTTGGAATGTGAATTGGAACGAAATCGCCAATAGATAAGACCATTTTACAATTTGGGAGCAAGTTAGAAGCAGAGCCTAAGGTGCAAATTATCGATAGTCCATATCACGGAAACTATAAGAGATAATGCAATTTCGCAACCGGCAATGTAATTAGCATGCCGAATATCACTTGGAATGTGAATTTTGACGAAATCGCCAATAGATAAGACCATTTTACAATTTGGGCCCAAGTTAGAAGCAGAGCCTAAGGTGTAAATTATCGATAGTCCATATCTCGGAAACTATAAGAGATAATGCAATTTCGCAACCGGCAATGTAATTAGCATGCCGAATATTACTTGGAGTGTGAATTGGAACGAAATCGCCAATAGATAAGACCATTTTACAATTTGGGCCCAAGTTAGAAGCAGAGCCTAAGGTGTAAAGTATCGATAGTCCATATCTCGGAAACTATAAGAGATAATGCAATTTGGCAACCGGCAATGTAATTAGCATGCCGAATATTACTTGGAATGTGAATTGGAACGAAATCGCCAATAGGTAAGACCATTTTACAATTTGGGCCCAAGTTAGAAGCAGAGCCTAAGGTGTAAATTATCGATAGTCCATATCTCGGAAACTATAAGAGATAATTCAATTTGGCAACCGACAATGTAATTAGCATGCCGAATATTACTTGGAATGTGATTTGGGACGAAATCGCCAATAGATAAGACCATTTTACAATTTGGGCCCAAGTTAGAAGCAGAGCCTAAGGTGTAAATTATCGATAGTCCATATCTCGGAAACTATAAGAGATAATGCAATTTGGCAACCGGCAATGTAATTAGCATGCCGAATATTACTTGGAATGTGAATTGGAACGAAATCGCCAATAGATAAGACCATTTTACAATTTGGGCCCAAGTTAGAAGCAGAGCCTAAGGTGTAAATTATCGATAGTCCATATCTCGGAAACTATAAGAGATAATGCAATTTGGCAACCGGCAATGTAATTAGCATGCCGAATATTAATTGGAATGTGAATTGGAACGAAATCGCCAATAGATAAGACCATTTTACAATTTGGGCCCAAGTTAGAAGCAGAGCCTAAGGTGTAAATTATCGATAGTCCATATCTCGGAAACTATAAGAGATAATGCAATTTGGCAACCGGCAATGTAATTAGCATGCCGAATATTACTTGGAATGTGAATTGGAACGAAATCGCCAATAGATAAGACCATTTTACAATTTGGGCCCAAGTTAGAAGCAGAGCCTAAGGTGTAAATTATCGATAGTCCATATCTCGGAAACTATAAGAGATAATGCAATTTGGCAACCGGCAATGTAATTAGCATGCCGAATATTACTTGGAATGTTAATTGGAACGAAATCGCCAATAGATAAGACCATTTTACAATTTGGGCCCAAGTTAGAAACAGAGCCTAATGTGTAAATTATCGATAGTCCATATCTCGGAAACTATAAGAGATAATGCAATTTGGCAACCGGCAATGTAATTAGCATGCCGAATATTACTTGGATTGTGAATTGGAACGAAATCGCCAATAGATAAGACCATTTTACAATTTGGGCCCAAGTTAGAAGCAGAGCCTAAGGTGTAAATTATCGATAGTCCATATCTCGGAAACTATAAGAGATAATTCAATTTGGCAAACGGCAATGTAATTAGCATGCCGAATATTACTTGGAATGTGAATTGGAACGAAATCGCCAATAGGTAAGACCATTTTACAATTTGGGCCCAAGTTAGAAGCAGAGCCTAAGGTGTAAATTATCGATAGTCCATATCTCGGAAACTATAAGAGATAATTCAATTTGGCAACCGGCAATGTAATTAGCATGCCGAATATTACTTGGAATGTGAATTGGAACGAAATCGCCAATAGGTAAGACCATTTTACAATTTGGGCCCAAGTTAGAAGCAGAGCCTAAGGTGTAAATTATCGATAGTCCATATCTCGGAAACTATAAGAGATAATTCAATTTGGCAACCGACAATGTAATTAGCATGCCGAATATTACTTGGAATGTGAATTGGGACGAAATCGCCAATAGATAAGACCATTTTACAATTTGGGCCCAAGTTAGAAGCAGAGCCTAAGGTGTAAATTATCGATAGTCCATATCTCGGAAACTATAAGAGATATTGCAATTTGGCAACCGGCAATGTAATTAGCATGCCGAATATTACTTGGAATGTGAATTGGAACGAAATCGCCAATAGATAAGACCATTTTACAATTTGGGCCCAAGTTAGAAGCAGAGCCTAAGGTGTAAATTATCGATAGTCCATATCTCGGAAACTATAAGAGATAATGCAATTTGGCAACCGGCAATGTAATTAGCATGCCGAATATTAATTGGAATGTGAATTGGAACGAAATCGCCAATAGATAAGACCATTTTACAATTTGGGCCCAAGTTAGAAGCAGAGCCTAAGGTGTAAATTATCGATAGTCCATATCTCGGAAACTATAAGAGATAATGCAATTTGGCAACCGGCAATGTAATTAGCATGCCGAATATTACTTGGAATGTGAATTGGAACGAAATCGCCAATAGATAAGACCATTTTACAATTTGGGCCCAAGTTAGAAGCAGAGCCTAAGGTGTAAATTATCGATAGTCCATATCTCGGAAACTATAAGAGATAATGCAATTTGGCAACCGGCAATGTAATTAGCATGCCGAATATTACTTGGAATGTGAATTGGAACGAAATCGCCAATAGATAAGACCATTTTACAATTTGGGCCCAAGTTAGAAACAGAGCCTAATGTGTAAATTATCGATAGTCCATATCTCGGAAACTATAAGAGATAATGCAATTTGGCAACCGGCAATGTAATTAGCATGCCGAATATTACTTGGATTGTGAATTGGAACGAAATCGCCAATAGATAAGACCATTTTACAATTTGGGCCCAAGTTAGAAGCAGAGCCTAAGGTGTAAATTATCGATAGTCCATATCTCGGAAACTATAAGAGATAATTCAATTTGGCAACCGGCAATGTAATTAGCATGCCGAATATTACTTGGAATGTGAATTGGAACGAAATCGCCAATAGGTAAGACCATTTTACAATTTGGGCCCAAGTTAGAAGCAGAGCCTAAGGTGTAAATTATCGATAGTCCATATCTCGGAAACTATAAGAGATAATTCAATTTGGCAACCGGCAATGTAATTAGCATGCCGAATATTACTTGGAATGTGAATTGGAACGAAATCGCCAATAGGTAAGACCATTTTACAATTTGGGCCCAAGTTAGAAGCAGAGCCTAAGGTGTAAATTATCGATAGTCCATATCTCGGAAACTATAAGAGATAATTCAATTTGGCAAACGGCAATGTAATTAGCATGCCGAATATTACTTGGAATGTGAATTGGAACGAAATCGCCAATAGATAAGACCATTTTACAATTTGGGAGCAAGTTAGAAGCAGAGCCTAAGGTGCAAATTATCGATAGTCCATATCACGGAAACTATAAGAGATAATGCAATTTCGCAACCGGCAATGTAATTAGCATGCCGAATATCACTTGGAATGTGAATTTTGACGAAATCGCCAATAGATAAGACCATTTTACAATTTGGGCCCAAGTTAGAAGCAGAGCCTAAGGTGTAAATTATCGATAGTCCATATCTCGGAAACTATAAGAGATAATGCAATTTCGCAACCGGCAAAGTAATTAGCATGCCGAATATCACTTGGAATGTGAATTGGGACGAAATCGCCAATAGATAAGACCATTTTACAATTTGGGCCCAAGTTAGAGGCAGAGCCTAAGGTGTAAATTATCGATAGTCCATATCTAGGAAACTATAAGAGATAATGCAATTTGGCAACCGGCAATGTAATTAGCATGCCGAATATTACTTGGAATGTGAATTGGAACGAAATCGCCAATAGATAAGACCATTTTACAATTTGGGCCCAAGTTAGAAGCAGAGCCTAAGGTGTAAATTATCGATAGTCCATATCTCGGAAACTATAAGAGATAATGCAATTTCGCAACCGGCAATGTAATTAGCATGCCGAATATTACTTGGAGTGTGAATTGGAACGAAATCGCCAATAGATAAGACCATTTTACAATTTGGGCCCAAGTTAGAAGCAGAGCCTAAGGTGTAAAGTATCGATAGTCCATATCTCGGAAACTATAAGAGATAATTCAATTTGGCAACCGGCAATGTAATTAGCATGCCGAATATTACTTGGAATGTGAATTGGAACGAAATCGCCAATAGATAAGACCATTTTACAATTTGGGCCCAAGTTAGAAGCAGAGCCTAAGGTGTAAATTATCGAAAGTCCATATCTCGGAAACTATAAGAGATAATGCAATTTGGCAACCGGCAATGTAATTAGCATGCCGAATATTACTTGGAATGTGAATTGGAACGAAATCGCCAATAGATAAGACCATTTTACAATTTGGGCCCAAGTTAGAAGCAGAGCCTAAGGTGTAAATTATCGATAGTCCATAATTCGGAAACTATAAGAGATAATGCAATTTGGCAACCGGCAATGTAATTAGCATGCCGAATATTACTTGGAATGTGAATTGGAACGAAATCGCCAATAGATAAGGCCATTTTACAATTTGGGCCCAAGTTAGAAGCAGAGCCTATGGTGTAAATTATCGATAGTCCATATCTCGGAAACTATAAGAGATAATGCAATTTGGCAACCGGCAATGTAATTAGCATGCCGAATATTACTTGGAATGTGAATTGGAACGAAATCGCCAATAGATAAGACCATTTTACAATTTGGGCCCAAGTTAGAAGCAGAGCCTAAGGTGTAAATTATCGATAGTCCATATCTCGGAAACTATAAGAGTTAATGCAATTTGGCAACCGGCAATGTAATTAGCATGCCGAATATTACTTGGAATGTGAATTGGAACGAAATCGCCAATAGATAAGACCATTTTACAATTTGGGCCCAAGTTAGAAGCAGAGCCTAAGGTGTAAATTATCGATAGTCCATATCTCGGAAACTATAAGAGATAATGCAATTTGGCAACCGGCAATGTAATTAGCATGCCGAATATTACTTGGAATGTGAATTGGAACGAAATTGCCAATAGATAAGACCATTTTACAATTTGGGCCCAAGTTAGAAGCAGAGCCTAAGGTGTAAATTATCGATAGTCCATATCTCTGAAACTATAAGAGATAATGCAATTTCGCAACCGGCAATGTAATTAGCATGCCGAATATTACTTGGAATATGAATTGGGACGAAATCGCCAATAGATAAGGCCATTTTACAAATTGGGCCCAATTTAGAAGCAGAGCCTAAGGTGTAAATTATCGATAGTCCATATCTCGGAAACTATAAGAGATAATGCAATTTGGCAACCGGCAATGTAATTAGCATGCCGAATATTACTTGGAATGTGAATTGGAACGAAATCGCCAATAGATAAGACCATTTTACAATTTGGGCCCAAGTTAGAAGCAGAGCCTAAGGTGTAAATTATTGATAGTCCATATCTCGGAAACTATAAGAGATAATGCAATTTCGCAACCGGCAATGTAATTAGCATGCCGAATATTACTAGGAGTGTGAATTGGAACGAAATCGCCAATAGATAAGACCATTTTACAATTTGGGCCCAAGTTAGAAGCAGAGCCTAAGGTGTAAATTATCGATAGTCCATATCTCGGAAACTATAAGAGATAATGCAATTTGGCAACCGGCAATGTAATTAGCATGCCGAATATTACTTGGAATGTGAATTGGAACGAAATCGCCAATAGATAAGACCATTTTACAATTTGGGCCCAAGTTAGAAGCAGAGCCTAAGGTGTAAATTATCGATAGTCCATATCTCGGAAACTATAAGAGATAATGCAATTTGGCAACCGGCAATTTAATTAGCATGCCGAATATTACTTGGAATGTGAATTGGAACGAAATCGCCAATAGATAAGACCATTTTACAATTTGGGCCCAAGTTAGAAGCAGAGCCTAAGGTGTAAATTATCGATAGTCCATATCTCGGAAACTATAAGAGATAATGCAATTTGGCAACCGGCAATGTAATTAGCATGCCGAATATTACTTGGAATGTGAATTGGAACGAAATCGCCAATAGATAAGACCATTTTACAATTTGGGCCCAAGTTAGAAGCAGAGCCTAAGGTGTAAATTATTGATAGTCCATATCTCGGAAACTATAAGAGATAATGCAATTTCGCAACCGGCAATGTAATTAGCATGCCGAATATCACTTGGAATGTGAATTGGGACGAAATCGCCAATAGATAAGACCATTTTACAATTTGGGCCTAAGTTAGAAGCAGAGCCTAAGGTGTAAATTATCGATAGTCCATATCTCGGAAACTATAAGAGATAATGCAATTTGGCAACCGGCAATGTAATTAGCATGCCGAATATTACTTGGAATGTGAATTGGAACGAAATCGCCAATAGATAAGACCATTTTACAATTTGGGCCCAAGTTAGAAGCAGAGCCTAAGGTGTAAATTATCGATAGTCCATATCTCGGAAACTATAAGAGATAATGCAATTTGGCAACCGGCAATGTAATTAGCATGCCGAATATTACTTGGAATGTGAATTGGAACGAAATCGCCAATAGATAAGACCATTTTACAATTTGGGCCCAAGTTAGAAGCAGAGCCTAAGGTGTAAATTATTGATAGTCCATATCTCGGAAACTATAAGAGATAATGCAATTTCGCAACCGGCAATGTAATTAGCATGCCGAATATTACTAGGAGTGTGAATTGGAACGAAATCGCCAATAGATAAGACCATTTTACAATTTGGGCCCAAGTTAGAAGCAGAGCCTAAGGTGTAAATTATCGATAGTCCATATCTCGGAAACTATAAGAGATAATGCAATTTGGCAACCGGCAATGTAATTAGCATGCCGAATATTACTTGGAATGTGAATTGGAACGAAATCGCCAATAGATAAGACCATTTTACAATTTGAGCCCAAGTTAGAAGCAGAGCCTAAGGTGTAAATTATCGATAGTCCATATCTCGGAAACTATAAGAGATAATGCAATTTGGCAACCGGCAATGTAATTAGCATGCCGAATATTACTTGGAATGTGAATTGGAACGAAATCGCCAATAGATAAGACCATTTTACAATTTGGGCCCAAGTTAGAAGCAGAGCCTAAGGTGTAAATTATCGATAGTCCATATCTCGGAAACTATAAGAGATAATGCAATTTGGCAACCGGCAATGTAATTAGCATGCCGAATATTACTTGGAATGTGAATTGGAACGAAATCGCCAATAGATAAGACCATTTTACAATTTGGGCCCAAGTTAGAAGCAGAGCCTAATGTGTAAATTATCGATAGTCCATATCTCGGAAACTATAAGAGATAATGCAATTTGGCAACCGGCAATGTAATTAGCATGCCGAATATTACTTGGAATGTGAATTGGAACGAAATCGCCAATAGATAAGACCATTTTACAATTTGGGCCCAAGTTAGAAGCAGAGCCTAAGGTGTAAATTATTGATAGTCCATATCTCGGAAACTATAAGAGATAATGCAATTTCGCAACCGGCAATGTAATTAGCATGCCGAATATCACTTGGAATGTGAATTGGGACGAAATCGCCAATAGATAAGACCATTTTACAATTTGGGCCTAAGTTAGAAGCAGAGCCTAAGGTGTAAATTATCGATAGTCCATATCTCGGAAACTATAAGAGATAATGCAATTTGGCAACCGGCAATGTAATTAGCATGCCGAATATTACTTGGAATGTGAATTGGAACGAAATCGCCAATAGATAAGACCATTTTACAATTTGGGCCCAAGTTAGAAGCAGAGCCTAAGGTGTAAATTATCGATAGTCCATATCTCGGAAACTATAAGAGATAATGCAATTTGGCAACCGGCAATGTAATTAGCATGCCGAATATTACTTGGAATGTGAATTGGAACGAAATCGCCAATAGGTAAGACCATTTTACAATTTGGGCCCAAGTTAGAAGCAGAGCCTAAGGTGTAAATTATCGATAGTCCATATCTCGGAAACTATAAGAGATAATTCAGTTTGGCAACCGACAATGTAATTAGCATGCCGAATATTACTTGGAATGTGAATTGGAACGAAATCGCCAATAGATAAGACCATTTTACAATTTGGGCCCAAGTTAGAAGCAGAGCCTAAGGTGTAAATTATCGATAGTCCATATCTCGGAAACTATAAGAGATAATGCAATTTGGCAACCGGCAATGTAATTAGCATGCCGAATATTACTTGAAATGTGAATTGGAACGAAATCGCCAATAGGTAAGACCATTTTACAATTTGGGCCCAAGTTAGAAGCAGAGCCTAAGGTGTAAATTATCGATAGTCCATATCTCGGAAACTATAAGAGATAATGCAATTTGGCAACCGGCAATGTAATTAGCATGCCGAATATTACTTGGAATGTGAATTGGAACGAAATCGCCAATAGATAAGACCATTTTACAATTTGGGCCCAAGTTAGAAGCAGAGCCTAAGGTGTAAATTATCGATAGTCCATATCTCGGAAACTATAAGAGATAATGCAATTTGGCAACCGGCAATGTAATTAGCATGCCGAATATTACTTGGAATGTGAATTGGAACGAAATCGCCAATAGGTAAGACCATTTTACAATTTGGGCCCAAGTTAGAAGCAGAGCCTAAGGTGTAAATTATCGATAGTCCATATCTCGGAAACTATAAGAGATAATTCAGTTTGGCAACCGACAATGTAATTAGCATGCCGAATATTACTTGGAATGTGAATTGGAACGAAATCGCCAATAGATAAGACCATTTTACAATTTGGGCCCAAGTTAGAAGCAGAGCCTAAGGTGTAAATTATCGATAGTCCATATCTCGGAAACTATAAGAGATAATGCAATTTGGCAACCGGCAATGTAATTAGCATGCCGAATATTACTTGAAATGTGAATTGGAACGAAATCGCCAATAGGTAAGACCATTTTACAATTTGGGCCCAAGTTAGAAGCAGAGCCTAAGGTGTAAATTATCGATAGTCCATATCTCGGAAACTATAAGAGATAATTCAATTTGGCAACCGACAATGTAATTAGCATGCCGAATATTACTTGGAATGTGAATTGGGACGAAATCGCCAATAGATAAGACCATTTTACAATTTGGGCCCAAGTTAGAAGCAGAGCCTAAGGTGTAAATTATCGATAGTCCATATCTCGGAAACTATAAGAGATAATGCAATTTGGCAACCGGCAATGTAATTAGCATGCCGAATATTACTTGGAATGTGAATTGGAACGAAATCGCCAATAGATAAGACCATTTTACAATTTGGGCCCAAGTTAGAAGCAGAGCCTAAGGTGTAAATTATCGATAGTCCATATCTCGGAAACTATAAGAGATAATGCAATTTGGCAACCGGCAATGTAATTAGCATGCCGAATATTAATTGGAATGTGAATTGGAACGAAATCGCCAATAGATAAGACCATTTTACAATTTGGGCCCAAGTTAGAAGCAGAGCCTAAGGTGTAAATTATCGATAGTCCATATCTCGGAAACTATAAGAGATAATGCAATTTGGCAACCGGCAATGTAATTAGCATGCCGAATATTACTTGGAATGTGAATTGGAACGAAATCGCCAATAGATAAGACCATTTTACAATTTGGGCCCAAGTTAGAAGCAGATCCTAAGGTGTAAATTATCGATAGTCCATATCTCGGAAACTATAAGAGATAATGCAATTTGGCAACCGGCAATGTAATTAGCATGCCGAATATTACTTGGAATGTGAATTGGAACGAAATCGCCAATAGATAAGACCATTTTACAATTTGGGCCCAAGTTAGAAGCAGAGCCTAATGTGTAAATTATCGATAGTCCATATCTCGGAAACTATAAGAGATAATGCAATTTGGCAACCGGCAATGTAATTAGCATGCCGAATATTACTTGGATTGTGAATTGGAACGAAATCGCCAATAGATAAGACCATTTTACAATTTGGGCCCAAGTTAGAAGCAGAGCCTAAGGTGAAAATTATCGATAGTCCATATCTCGGAAACTATAAGAGATAATTCAATTTGGCAACCGACAATGTAATTAGCATGCCGAATATTACTTGGAATGTGAATTGGAACGAAATCGCCAGTAGATAAGACCATTTTACAATTTGGGCCCAAGTTAGAAGCAGAGCCTAAGGTGTAAATTATCGATAGTCCATATCTCGGAAACTATAAGAGATAATGCAATTTGGCAACCGGCAATGTAATTAGCATGCCGAATATTACTTGGAATGTGAATTGGAACGAAATCGCCAATAGGTAAGACCATTTTACAAATTGGGCCCAAGTTAGAAGCAGAGCCTAAGGTGTAAATTATCGATAGTCCATATCTCGGAAACTATAAGAGATAATTCAATTTGGCAACCGACAATGTAATTAGCATGCCGAATATTACTTGGAATGTGAATTGGGACGAAATCGCCAATAGATAAGACCATTTTACAATTTGGGCCCAAGTTAGAAGCAGAGCCTAAGGTGTAAATTATCGATAGTCCATATCTCGGAAACTATAAGAGATAATGCAATTTGGCAACCGGCAATGTAATTAGCATGCCGAATATTACTTGGAATGTGAATTGGAACGAAATCGCCAATAGATAAGACCATTTTACAATTTGGGCCCAAGTTAGAAGCAGAGCCTAAGGTGTAAATTATCGATAGTCCATATCTCGGAAACTATAAGAGATAATGCAATTTGGCAACCGGCAATGTAATTAGCATGCCGAATATTACTTGGAATGTGAATTGGAACGAAATCGCCAATAGGTAAGACCATTTTACAATTTGGGCCCAAGTAAGAAGCAGAGCCTAAGGTGTAAATTATCGATAGTCCATATCTCGGAAACTATAAGAGATAATTCAATTTGGCAACCGACAATGTAATTAGCATGCCGAATATTACTTGGAATGTGAATTGGGACGAAATCGCCAATAGATAAGACCATTTTACAATTTGGGCCCAAGTTAGAAGCAGAGCCTAAGGTGTAAATTATCGATAGTCCATATCTCGGAAACTATAAGAGATAATGCAATTTGGCAACCGGCAATGTAATTAGCATGCCGAATATTACTTGGAATGTGAATTGGAACGAAATCGCCAATAGATAAGACCATTTTACAATTTGGGCCCAAGTTAGAAGCAGAGCCTAAGGTGTAAATTATCGATAGTCCATATCTCGGAAACTATAAGAGATAATGCAATTTGGCAACCGGCAATGTAATTAGCATGCCGAATATTAATTGGAATGTGAATTGGAACGAAATCGCCAATAGATAAGACCATTTTACAATTTGGGCCCAAGTTAGAAGCAGAGCCTAAGGTGTAAATTATCGATAGTCCATATCTCGGAAACTATAAGAGATAATGCAATTTGGCAACCGGCAATGTAATTAGCATGCCGAATATTACTTGGAATGTGAATTGGAACGAAATCGCCAATAGATAAGACCATTTTACAATTTGGGCCCAAGTTAGAAGCAGAGCCTAAGGTGTAAATTATCGATAGTCCATATCTCGGAAACTATAAGAGATAATGCAATTTGGCAACCGGCAATGTAATTAGCATGCCGAATATTACTTGGAATGTGAATTGGAACGAAATCGCCAATAGATAAGACCATTTTACAATTTGGGCCCAAGTTAGAAGCAGAGCCTAATGTGTAAATTATCGATAGTCCATATCTCGGAAACTATAAGAGATAATGCAATTTGGCAACCGGCAATGTAATTAGCATGCCGAATATTACTTGGATTGTGAATTGGAACGAAATCGCCAATAGATAAGACCATTTTACAATTTGGGCCCAAGTTAGAAGCAGAGCCTAAGGTGTAAATTATCGATAGTCCATATCTCGGAAACTATAAGAGATAATGCAATTTCGCAACCGGCAATGTAATTAGCATGCCGAATATCACTTGGAATGTGAATTGGGACGAAATCGCCAATAGATAAGACCATTTTACAATTTGGGCCCAAGTTAGAAGCAGAGCCTAAGGTGTAAATTATCGATAGTCCATATCTAGGAAACTATAAGAGATAATGCAATTTGGCAACCGGCAATGTAATTAGCATGCCGAATATTACTTGGAATGTGAATTGGAACGAAATCGCCAATAGATAAGACCATTTTACAATTTGGGCCCAAGTTAGAAGCAGAGCCTAAGGTGTAAATTATCGATAGTCCATATCTCGGAAACTATAAGAGATAATGCAATTTGGCAACCGGCAATGTAATTAGCATGCCGAATATTACTTGGAATGTGAATTGGGACGAAATCGCCAATAGATAAGACCATTTTACAATTTGGGCCCAAGTTAGAAGCAGAGCCTAAGGTGTAAATTATCGATAGTCCATATCTAGGAAACTATAAGAGATAATGCAATTTGGCAACCGGCAATGTAATTAGCATGCCGAATATTACTTGGAATGTGAATTGGAACGAAATCGCCAATAGATAAGACCATTTTACAATTTGGGCCCAAGTTAGAAGCAGAGCCTAAGGTGTAAATTATCGATAGTCCATATCTCGGAAACTATAAGAGATAATGCAATTTGGCAACCGGCAATGTAATTAGCATGCCGAATATTACTTGGAATGTGAATTGGAACGAAATCGCCAATAGATAAGACCATTTTACAATTTGGGCCCAAGTTAGAAGCAGAGCCTAAGGTGTAAATTATCGATAGTCCATATCTCGGAAACTATAAGAGATAATGCAATTTCGCAACCGGCAATGTAATTAGCATGCCGAATATTACTTGGAGTGTGAATTGGAACGAAATCGCCAATAGATAAGACCATTTTACAATTTGGGCCCAAGTTAGAAGCAGAGCCTAAGGTGTAAAGTATCGATAGTCCATATCTCGGAAACTATAAGAGATAATTCAATTTGGCAACCGGCAATGTAATTAGCATGCCGAATATTACTTGGAATGTGAATTGGAACGAAATCGCCAATAGATAAGACCATTTTACAATTTGGGCCCAAGTTAGAAGCAGAGCCTAAGGTGTAAATTATCGAAAGTCCATATCTCGGAAACTATAAGAGATAATGCAATTTGGCAACCGGCAATGTAATTAGCATGCCGAATATTACTTGGAATGTGAATTGGAACGAAATCGCCAATAGATAAGACCATTTTACAATTTGGGCCCAAGTTAGAAGCAGAGCCTAAGGTGTAAATTATCGATAGTCCATAATTCGGAAACTATAAGAGATAATGCAATTTGGCAACCGGCAATGTAATTAGCATGCCGAATATTACTTGGAATGTGAATTGGAACGAAATCGCCAATAGATAAGGCCATTTTACAATTTGGGCCCAAGTTAGAAGCAGAGCCTATGGTGTAAATTATCGATAGTCCATATCTCGGAAACTATAAGAGATAATGCAATTTGGCAACCGGCAATGTAATTAGCATGCCGAATATTACTTGGAATGTGAATTGGAACGAAATCGCCAATAGATAAGACCATTTTACAATTTGGGCCCAAGTTAGAAGCAGAGCCTAAGGTGTAAATTATCGATAGTCCATATCTCGGAAACTATAAGAGATAATGCAATTTGGCAACCGACAATGTAATTAGCATGCCGAATATTACTTGGAATGTGAATTGGAACGAAATCGCCAATAGATAAGACCATTTTACAATTTGGGCCCAAGTTAGAAGCAGAGCCTAAGGTGTAAATTATTGATAGTCCATATCTCGGAAACTATAAGAGATAATGCAATTTCGCAACCGGCAATGTAATTAGCATGCCGAATATCACTTGGAATGTGAATTGGGACGAAATCGCCAATAGATAAGACCATTTTACAATTTGGGCCCGAGTTAGAAGCAGAGCCTAAGGTGTAAATTATCGATAGTCCATATCTCGGAAACTATAAGAGATAATGCAATTTGGCAACCGGCAATGTAATTAGCATGCCGAATATTACTTGGAATGTGAATTGGAACGAAATCGCCAATAGATAAGACCATTTTACAATTTGGGCCCAAGTTAAAAGCAGAGCCTAAGGTGTAAATTATCGATAGTCCATATCTCGGAAACTATAAGAGATAATGCAATTTGGCAACCGGCAATGTAATTAGCATGACGAATATTACTTGGAATGTGATTTGGAACGAAATCGCCAATAGATAAGACCATTTTACAATTTGGGCCCAAGTTAGAAGCAGAGCCTAAGGTGTAAATAATCGATAGTCCATATCTCGGAAACTATAAGAGATAATGCAATTTCGCAACCGGCAATGTAATTAGCATGCCGAATATTACTTGGAGTGTGAATTGGAACGAAATCGCCAATAGATAAGACCATTTTACAATTTGGGCCCAAGTTAGAAGCAGAGCCTAAGGTGTAAATTATCGATAGTCCATATCTCGGAAACTATAAGAGATAATGCAATTTGGCAACCGGCAATGTAATTAGCATGCCGAATATTATTTGGAATGTGAATTGGAACGAAATAGCCAATAGATAAGACCATTTTACAATTTGGGCCCAAGTTAGAAGCAGAGCCTAAGGTGTAAATTATCGATAGTCCATATCTCGGAAACTATAAGAGATAATGCAATTTGGCAACCGGCAATGTAATTAGCATGCCGAATATTACTTGGAATGTGAATTGGAACGAAATCGCCAATAGATAAGACCATTTTACAATTTGGGCCCAAGTTAGAAGCAGAGCCTAAGGTGTAAATTATCGATAGTCCATATCTCGGAAACTATAAGAGATAATGCAATTTGACAACCGGCAATGTAATTAGCATGCCGAATATTACTTGGAATGTGAATTGCAACTAAATCGCCAATAGATAAGACCATTTTACAATTTGGGCCCAAGTTAGAAGCCGAGCCTAAGGTGTAAATTATCGATAGTCCATATCTCGGAAACTATAAGAGATAATGCAATTTGGCAACCGGCAATGTAATTAGCATGCCGAATATTACTTGGAATGTGAATTGGAACGAAATCGCCAATAGATAAGACCATTTTACAATTTGGGCCCAAGTTAGAAGCAGAGCCTAAGGTGTAAATTATCGATAGTCCATATCTCGGAAACTATAAGAGATAATGCAATTTGGCAACCGGCAATGTAATTAGCATGCCGAATATTACTTGGAATGTGAATTGGAACGAAATCGCCAATAGATAAGACCATTTTACAATTTGGGCCCAAGTTAGAAGCAGAGCCTAAGGTGTAAATTATCGATAGTCCATATCTCGGAAACTATAAGAGATAATGCAATTTGGCAACCGGCAATGTAATTAGCATGCCGAATATTACTTGGAGTGTGAATTGCAACTAAATCGCCAATAGATAAGACCATTTTACAATTTGGGCCCAAGTTAGAAGCAGAGCCTAAGGTGTAAATTATCGACAGTCCATATCTCGGAAACTATAAGAGATAATGCAATTTGGCAACCGGCAATGTAATTAGCATGCCGAATATTACTTGGAATGTGAATTGGAACGAAATCGCCAATAGATAAGACCATTTTACAATTTGGGCCCAAGTTAGAAGCAGAGCCTAAGGTGTAAATTATCGATAGTCCATATCTCGGAAACTATAAGAGATAATGCAATTTGGCAACCGGCAATGTAATTAGCATGCCGAATATCACTTGGAATGTGAATTGGGACGAAATCGCCAATAGATAAGACCATTTTACAATTTGGGCCCAAGTTAGAAGCAGAGCCTAAGGTGTAAATTATCGATAGTCCATATCTCGGAAACTATAAGAGATAATGCAATTTGGCAACCGGCAATGTAATTAGCATGCCGAATATTACTTGGAATGTGAATTGCAACTAAAACGCCAATAGATAAGACCATTTTACAATTTGGACCCAAGTTAGAAGCCGAGCCTAAGGTGTAAATTATCGATAGTCCATATCTCGGAAACTATAAGAGATAATGCAATTTGGCAACCGGCAATGTAATTAGCATGCCGAATATTACTTGGAATGTGAATTGGAACGAAATCGCCAATAGATAAGACCATTTTACAATTTGGGCCCAAGTTAGAAGCAGAGCCTAAGGTGTAAATTATCGATAGTCCATATCTCGGAAACTATAAGAGATAATGCAATTTGGCAACCGGCAATGTAATTAGCATGCCGAATATTACTTGGAGTGTGAATTGCAACTAAATCGCCAATAGATAAGACCATTTTACAATTTGGGCCCAAGTTAGAAGCAGAGCCTAAGGTGTAAATTATCGACAGTCCATATCTCGGAAACTATAAGAGATAATGCAATTTGGCAACCGGCAATGTAATTAGCATGCCGAATATTACTTGGAATGTGAATTGGAACGAAATCGCCAATAGATAAGACCATTTTACAATTTGGGCCCAAGTTAGAAGCAGAGCCTAAGGTGTAAATTATCGATAGTCCATATCTCGGAAACTATAAGAGATAATGCAATTTGGCAACCGGCAATGTAATTAGCATGCCGAATATTACTTGGAATGTGAATTGGAACGAAATCGCCAATAGGTAAGACCATTTTACAATTTGGGCCCAAGTTAGAAGCAGAGCCTAAGGTGTAAATTATCGATAGTCCATATCTCGGAAACTATAAGAGATAATGCAATTTGGCAACCGGCAATGTAATTAGCATGCTGAATATCACTTGGAATGTGAATTGGGACGAAATCGCCAATAGATAAGACCATTTTACAATTTGGGCCCAAGTTAGAAGCAGAGCCTGAGGTGTAAATTATCGATAGTCCATATCTCGGAAACTATAAGAGATAATGCAATTTGGCAACCGGCAATGTAATTAGCATGCCGAATATTACTTGGAATGTGAATTGGAACGAAATCGCCAATAGATAAGACCATTTTACAATTTGGGCCCAAGTTAGAAGCAGAGCCTAAGGTGTAAATTATCGATAGTCCATATCTCGGAAACTATAAGAGATAATGCAATTTGGCAACCGGCAATGTAATTAGCATGCCGAATATTACTTGGAATGTGAATTGGAACGAAATCGCCAATAGATAAGACCATTTTACAATTTGGGCCCAAGTTAGAAGCAGAGCCTATGGTGTAAATTATCGATAGTCCATATCTCGGAAACTATAAGAGATAATGCAATTTGGCAACCGGCAATGTAATTAGCATGCCGAATATTACTTGGAATGTGAATTGGAACGAAATCGCCAATAGATAAGACCATTTTACAATTTGGGCCCAAGTTAGAAGCAGAGCCTAAGGTGTAAATTATCGATAGTCCATATCTCGGAAACTATAAGAGTTAATGCAATTTGGCAACCGGCAATGTAATTAGCATGCCGAATATTACTTGGAATGTGAATTGGAACGAAATCGCCAATAGATAAGACCATTTTACAATTTGGGCCCAAGTTAGAAGCAGAGCCTAAGGTGTAAATTATCGATAGTCCATATCTCGGAAACTATAAGAGATAATGCAATTTGGCAACCGGCAATGTAATTAGCATGCCGAATATTACTTGGAATGTGAATTGGAACGAAATTGCCAATAGATAAGACCATTTTACAATTTGGGCCCAAGTTAGAAGCAGAGCCTAAGGTGTAAATTATCGATAGTCCATATCTCTGAAACTATAAGAGATAATGCAATTTCGCAACCGGCAATGTAATTAGCATGCCGAATATTACTTGGAATGTGAATTGGGACGAAATCGCCAATAGATAAGGCCATTTTACAATTTGGGCCCAAGTTAGAAGCAGAGCCTAAGGTGTAAATTATCGATAGTCCATATCTCGGAAACTATAAGAGATAATGCAATTTGGCAACCGGCAATGTAATTAGCATGCCGAATATTACTTGGAATGTGAATTGGAACGAAATCGCCAATAGATAAAACCATTTTACAATTTGGGCCCAAGTTAGAAGCAGAGCCTAAGGTGTAAATTATTGATAGTCCATATCTCGGAAACTATAAGAGATAATGCAATTTGGCAACCGGCAATGTAATTAGCATGCCGAATATTACTTGGAATGTGAATTGGAACGAAATCGCCAATAGATAAGACCATTTTACAATTTGGGCCCAAGTTAGAAGCAGAGCCTAAGGTGTAAATTATCGATAGTCCATATCTCGGAAACTATAAGAGATAATGCAATTTGGCAACCGG